>NC_051285.1:12898664-13066164 GCF_015220745.1 Sebastes umbrosus
TATGAGTTGATACAAATTATTTTTCTTATTATTTATTTGTGTCTAAATGTAGTCACTGAAGAGCCTCTCCGGTGCTGCCTTTTACAACTTATCATGAGCTGCCTGTTTTTTTTTTTTATCCTTGCTGATGGCGGGTCGGTGGATGGGGAAAAGGGAATTAAATATTTATCCACTTCATGTTAAAAAATGATTCTTAAAATAGCGAAGCGCTGCCGCACTGCAGTTTGGAGGACTTGCCTGCACGAGGATGGATGATGGCTGGTGGTGCTGGTGCTGATGCTGCGCGCGTAATGTGTGTGTTTGCCTGGCAGACATAATACAAAGAGAGAGCGAGTGAGAATGAGACAAAAAAAAGTTCACAATTGTTTTGTTATAAAAGTTTTACGCGTTTGGCCACTTTGTGTGCCAACCACTATGTATGGCTCCAGTGCGCGCTTGTGTGTGTGTGTGTGTGGTTCCATTGGCGTGCCAGGATGAGGCGCGCAGCCATACAGCATCCAACAACAGGATATTATGACTTGTGTGTGTGCGTTAAGGGACAGGGTGGATCTCCCAATGGACCAGGTAGACAACAGAATAACAACACGGGCTCATGCTGTTTACTATCACACTTGTGGTGGGAAAAAGTATGAAGTTTTACTGCCATGACCTTGCCTGTGTCTGTATGTGTGTGTGTGTATGACAGGGATGCTCCCACCCTGCTGCCGTCAGCCTCTTTTTCTGTGTGCCTGTCTGTACACGTGTGTGACAAAGAGGAGGTCTAATTTTAGCATCACTTGTATTGACAAATCCATAAAAAAAAAAGCCATATCACAAACTGACGTCAAATGTGAAATAATAACACACACAGACATTTTAAAAAGAGAAGTATTTGTGGAGTGGTGACTCATCTGCCAATCCCCCCACCCCAAATAAAACAGGCCTATAATGGGGCTCCCATGAAAGGCAGATTGTCAGGCTATATAGTGTGGAGCTGCAATTCACCTATCTCCCCGATTCAATACTATCACAATACTTGGGTGCCGATTCGATATGTATTGTGATTTTTAAGTATTGCGATGATTCAATATTACAATTTATTTGGATTTTTATGAACTTTTTTAACACTAGACCATGGGAATAAAAGTTGAATCACACACTTTTAGGGACTTTTAATTTGAAAAATATCGAAATCAATACAGTCAAAATGTTTGATTTTCAGCATATATGTAGTCAAAGATGTCCTGAAGTCAAATATATCAGTCGTTTTCAGGCATTATTTATTAAATTTTAAAGACATTTCCCTCAAAAATTAGTGATATTTTCTGTTTAATTTATAAGGGACACACTGTTTTATGCTACTGGTGAATATAATCCAATCAATCTTATTTCCATATATGCATTTTGTATATACAGCTCCCTTTGTTAACACCTTATTTTGAAAACTGTATATATTCACACGTGTATACTTCCGCTAACTTCGCCAAGTCCGTCGCTAGCTCTCCCGTCAGCTCCGTTCTCTTTATACATCCATTAAATATATCCATTAAATGTCAGTATATGGGTGCTCTGCAGTTGTTGCGTCAAGCAATTTGACCACGGAGATGAGAGTGACGGCCGGCTTGACCGCACGTTACCGCAATACGATAACGTTTCCTGTCCGTGACAGAGTTAGCCTGCAGCTTTAGCCGTGATGTCTAGCTCTGCTTTACCTGGCAATGTGTGAAACCCAAAGTGTTTCCGTATTTTACTGTATGTGTAGTGTTTACCACTGTGGATTTAACATGTGATGGTGCAGGTCGTGTCCACACAGACCCTCCGCCGTTTTCTGCTTTGTCGTTTTCGGCTGGCTGCGGTTTGTTTTGGTTGACGGATACGGAACGGATATGACGTCACGTTACTCGGACTACAACAATAAAAGAGTTAACTTCCTTCTACCTCTGTATAGACTCAAAAGAAGCAAATATACATATCGATTCTGGCGTTATGAAAAATGGATTTCAAAATCGTACCAAAAAAGAAAAAACAGCCCTAGTACTGTTTAGCTCTCGGCTGACTGAACTGTGAGAACAGAATAGAAAACAATTCTTTAATAGAGACGCTGGAAGTCTGTCATTTGTCATATTAATGCAGCACAACGCCGAGGAGAGAAACAACGCGCATACATCCGCGCACATCATTTTCTATTAGCTCACTCGGCTGGCCCGGATTGGGGCACAAGCTGGGCCGTCTCCTCATTAAGGGTGGGACCTAATGGGCTTGACAGAGGGCTGATTAGTGCTGTCATTGTATGTGTGTGTATGCATGTATGACAGGGCAAAAGAAAGACACAGAGAGCTGGCTAGAGGCAGACAAGCTTTAATTCTAATCTTGCTGTAATTTCAGATGGATAGCACCCACCCACACACACACACACACACACAAACACACGACACACAGCGGTGACGGCTGATGCGTTGTGCTTTGTATCTCCTCCTACAAATATCTGGCTGTCAGTGACAATAATTAAATTCAGGGTAATTGTGCACAGTCTGCCTGAGATACAGTTATCTATGTCTGTCACCTTTACCCACAGTATCGCTCTGCGGTGGGATAAAACAAGAGAGAGAGAGAGAGTGAGGAGAAGGAGGAGAAGTGTTTTTGTGTAATGAAAACTGCCTCTCTCTTTGTCTGTCTCTCGTTCTGTCTCTATCTCTCTGCTTGGCCAGTTCCTGCTGCCAGCTTCAGCCTGAGAGGAGAGAGGCCTGGCAGGCTGATTGGCTGCTAGCTGGCTGGTTTGGGTAGCTGCCGAAGCTTTGTTCCCCAGCTTGTTTGAAGCTGGATTTGTTTCCCTTACTTGACTTTGCTTCCGTTTCCAACTTTTAAGTTGTCGCTCTCTTTATCTACAGCCTTTCACAGTCACGTACGCGCTGACACTGTGTGAACAAAACACAAGCCCGACCTTAAAATTAGTTATGAAAAGAAGCGCTCTTTTTATTAAGAAAGGCACGAATGAAAGGTTTTATTGTGCTCTGTCACTGCCTGTAAAAAGTGAACACAGTCAGAGCTACATTTGGATTTTTATGTTTTCAGCTAGGCCTGCAACTAATGATTACTTTCATTATTGATCCATTTGCCGATTATATTCTCAGTTAATCAAGTTGTCTATAAAATGCTAGAAGATCATCACAGGAAAAGGTGTATGAGGGACACGATAAAGCGGAAGGCATTAAGCAAAAGAACACCTTTATTGCTTTTTGGCGTGTCATTTGTACGGCATACTGATCGCATAAATATGCAATGGTCAGAGTTAGTGACGTAGAATAAAAAGCAGTGAATGGGTCCAACAAACACAGGCCTTTCAAGCAGGAGTCCGGTGTTTTGTTTTGTAAGTTAGTGACATATGTCCTGTGTTTTTTAGCGGTGTTTGTGACATGCTTTCCGTACTTATATTACGTTGTTTCCGTACTTATTTTACTTAGTTTACATACTTATTTTAAGCTTAAGTGAGTGTTTTTTTTTTTTCAGAAACATACGATTCAAAACCTAAAATATGAAAACATTTGCAAAATGGATTGTGGAAATACATACAGGGATAAATACTGTGATTTTGTTGGTTGAATGCACTTTGAGTTAAAGTGATAACAATATAATCTATGGTTTGGCACCATTAAAAGTATGCCAAATTAGCTATTAGGAGTTCCTGTTTGCAATGTACCGAAGGATTTACGGAAAACTATCACTGGATTACTTTGATACTGAAGAAGACTTAAAAATGTGCTGATTCTCAGGCAAGTTCTGGCAGGTTATAATGAGCATCTTTTTCTATGATTTTATAAGCGGATTTATGGATGTTTATTATTCGCGATGGACATCAGAGATAACGACATCGACGGGAAGCGTTAGTCATGTTGATCTAATATGCGTCTAGTCTGTGTGTCTGAGTTATGACGGCATCGTTGCCTCACTTCTGATCTAAATTATTCATGAAGACTAACTGCATAACCGCATGTAGTGTCTATGGATTTAATGGTGTTTGTGTGTGTGTGTCACATTAAAGACACAAGTTCAATATATACAGAAGACAGCATGATCTTAGAGTTTTGTATGAGCGGTGTGATAGTTTGACACTTTGGGGAATAATGTGAATGAAATGTGCGTAAACTCCTACTTCTTGAGTTGGGAACTTGAACTTCTAAAAGGCACGGCACTGTCTTCTTCTTCTTCTTCTTATCATTAATTCATAATATGATTTCATCCTCTCGCTGTCAGCCCCGCCAATGAACACACTGTAATCCAAGAAAATGTGCAATATCTGAAGAATGTTCTGTGATATTACCTTCGGCCATGATAATATATTTCTAACTTCAGCTCAGTACTGAAATCCACTGATCAATATCAATATACGATGGTAAAATTGCAAGTCACTGTTCATTCAGTCTGTAGCCTCAACCTCGCTCGAGGGCCAATGGCTTTCTCTGGACCAAAATGTGAATAAAGTCGGGCCTGATTATGAAACTTTCCAGCAGAGTTCCTGCTCAACTTGAGTCTAAACGAATGAGAACTTTGTCCAGATTCAACCCAAACATTTTCATATGTTCATGCAGAAATGTTGCATATAAGTTATCCATGCTAATTAGGTTGAAATAATTTGTCATCTCCAAACGTGCTTTCTCATAGGATGAATTTTATCTGATGGCACTGCGACAAAGCCTAATCTTACTTTGTCTCTCTGAGCTGACTGTTGCGTTGGCACACATACATTTTGCCTGCAGGCCATTGTCAAGTCTACAGTCAAAAC
Organism: Sebastes umbrosus; assembly: GCF_015220745.1. NCBI lineage: Eukaryota > Metazoa > Chordata > Actinopteri > Perciformes > Sebastidae > Sebastes > Sebastes umbrosus. The sequence continues at coordinate 12,903,424 of NC_051285.1, forward strand.
AATTAGAAGCTGCTGTAGCTGTGTTGTGTTGCTGTGTGTGTGTGTTTACTTGCATCTTTTGATAGCCTTGGTGGATGATAATAACATATGGATTAGTGACAAAATGTTTATTCGGGTCGTGAAGCACCAAATGGCGAGGTAATTGAGTGCTGAGATTGATCCAAATTTGCTCTTGCAGTGCCGACATCCTGAGGCAGCGGGCAGATTTTACAGATTAGGCAGAGGGACCACAATATAGGGAACGTGGCACTTTGTGGGGATTCTGTGGATATATCATATTAGAGAGCTAAATCATCTTGGGATTTGACGACTGGAACGGAATTCATATGATAATCAATTACATCTCTGATGCAAGTCACAGCGGAGAACAGGATGAAACGCTTCACCACACATACACCGCCACACACACACAGCGAGCGTCCGCGCGATGGCCGTGCATATCAATGACCTTTTGCAACCGCTCCTCCCGCCTGATCTCAAGGTCACTTCACAGACTCCTTCTTTCTTCTGCCGTATCCTGAGCTCGGTGTGGTCTGCCTGCTCAATTCTATTTTATCATCGAGTCGCACACCAATTTTCTGGAATGTGCGTAGCGTTCACAACCGATACGCCGTGTTTTAAATGCGTTAAAAATAATTACTGATGTTTTACAGCTCCGAGCTTCTAAACTGGTGAACTCTCACAAACACAATGCAAAAAAAAGAAACACTTAATGAGCAGGAGTTGTTTTGATGCGGAATAAACAAACACCAAGTGCTACAAATTATCCTGCACAGAGCATGAAATGGCATTTCACAATGGCCCTGTGGTGTTTTATTCCAACTTTCTGGCCAAACAAAGCTCTATTCCACATTTATCTTTACGTACAAACACACTGCTTTGCACTTTCAACATTTTTCACTAGGTCACGGCGCAAGTGGATGGAGCCAGCCATAACAAAGGGAACATTACTCCGCACAATTTAACATTGTTTAAACTAAAGTAAGTGGTAAAAACCATAAGAAGTGGTTCATGACTCATACAACTCGTTGCTGCAGTAAAGTTGTTGCTGAGTTTTTTGGTAAATATGGCGCGCTAATTTGCTTATGAATCACCGCGGTTCACCTTGAGAGCCGCTACAAACGCACACTAACACACACACACACACACACACACACACACACACACACAGCAGGGAGGTCCTGTGTGAATAGAATGGCCAATCAAATGAGACATTACTCCCCATCAGGAGCCCCACGGAGGCCTCTGATTGCAGGTTCACTTAGCAACTGCTAGGGCTAGTTGTGCATGTAATTTGTGTGTGTGTGTGTGTGTGTGTGTGAGCGTTTGATACAAAGAGACAGAGAGTGAGATGCAGGGGTGTGTGAGAAAGTTTTCGGATGAAAGAGATACAAATGTGTGTGATCACATAGCAAGTACACAGCGATCATAAGGCTTCTGTGTGTGTGTGTGTGTGCATGTGTGTGCATGTGTGTGTTTGTGCGTGAGCCTCAGGAATCGTGTAAATGTCAGACCTGGAGGACTGGAGACATGCAGAGAGAGAGAGAGAGAGAGAGAGAGAGGAAGGGCAGAGAGAAAGACAGACAGATGGACATAGGAGGAAAATGAGGGATTATGTGGAAACAGACTTCACCTGGAGGAGGAAGGAATGAAGAGAGAGTGTCTGTGTTCAGTTTCTCCCTGTTTGGACCAGGAACTTTGGTATTTTTCCTGTCTCCAGAGGGAGAAACGGTTGGACAAACCCATCGCTTGCTGCAGCAGCATCCTTGTTTGCTGACTGAAGTGGATGAGCCACTATTACTCATGTTAACGCCACCGTGTCTTATCTTATAATATGAGATAAGATAAGATAAGCCTTCATTGATCCCCAGAGGGGAAATTCGGGTTGTTGTTGCAGCAGCACAAGGTCAGAAATAAGTACAGATAAATAGAGAAAGTAAATAATCAGAGGTATTTAAAACTAAAATGAGAATATGAGTAGGGTTGTCACGATTTCGATTCTAGATCGGAAATCGATTGAAATTAGCTTCCAGTCTCGACCATTGAAATTGAAAGCAGGATTGACGATTACTTTTACGCACCCGCCCACTCGCGTGCGTATGAAGGAAAAGACAGCTGTACTGTAAAATGTAACATGAAATGTAACAACCACCTCACTCACGGTAAAAACTACACACAATTACCAACATGAGCCACCGTGTTCTGAACAGACAGAAGCGTGACAGTAAATGACAACAACACCGTACGCACTGCAGAAGGATTTATGTTTTGTTTTTGTAAAGATTATATACTGAGGTGGGTCACACAGATACTGATATTGAAAAGATGCAGCTTTTTCTATTGTAGACTGTTGTAATCTTACTTTCTAAATGAAAAAAGGGAGTCCAGTTCTCTTTTTAAAGAAGAATTTGAAAGTTAAATGACAGTTGTCAGGGCCTAAAACCAATGATCTGTTGATCTTTGCGAATCAAGACTCCATAGTCTGACAATGGCATGCTTAAATCAAAAATTTAATCGAATTGTGACATTAAAATCGAAAGTCAAATCGAACCCCTCTCTAATAGAATAGAAACTATACAAGAGCACTTAAGGACAAAATTACAAGGCAAAAGTGACAGTGGTGTGATGTGATAACTAGCAGCAAAGTCAGCAAGGTACAGTGTATGTAAACAGCGTACACAAGACTGATATGACTAATTAATGATACTTAGTGTTTGTATTAATATATAGGTAAATAATACAGTATGTCATGTAATAAAACAGTATAACATAATATAGTATGGGATATAAGATATACTAGGGTAAAATGGTGGGGCTGGGGGAGAGTGTGAGTTGTGAAAATCCAGCAGTACTATAGTTGACATGTTGTGAAAGGATGTGGCATTGCTGACATTTTAAGCCATAAACTTAAAATGTCAGTGAAGATGAGAAGATGGATATAAATCTCATGTCTGTGCATAAAGTAGAGAGCTGGAGTAGCTTAGCTTTAAAGCTGGGGAGATGGGGGAAACACATCTAGTCTGTCTGTCAAAAATATGCCTAAATGCTTAGAAAATAACAACAGTACCACGTTTGTTATATAGGAATGTAACCATGTGTGACTGTATGGGGAGTTATGTTCATCCATCTGGCTATAACGCAGGTTGCCAGATAGGTGAACACTTTAGATTTGGTGCCAAACCTCTCTGTGAAGACGAGACTTCACGGAGTCACTGGCGGCATCCAGCTTTTGTTTGCCAGTTAACTCTACGTAAAAACCACAAGCGGTTGTTTTTTACATTTCTCATCATGCATTTGTTGAACAAGATACAACACGAGCTTTAGAGGTGTTGTAAAGCTACTTTTTTTTCACTTGGTGCATGAGGTGCACAGCTGGCCTTGTTCTGCCCAGATTGATATTGATATTTTCTCCTCATTCTCAGACAGAAAGCAATGAAGCGTATTCCAAAAATGTTGAACTATTCCCTTAAACTAAAGCCATTAACATCAGCTAGAGGTCGACCAAGAGTGGATTTTTAAAGGTCGATATAATAACGATATTTTGGATGCAGGAAAAAGCTGATAGCAGATTAATCGGCCGATATCTTCGGTTACTTTTGCATACGCTGTTTTAAATAAATTAATTCAATCATTAGTAACAGAATATCCTACATCGTTGCAATATGTTCCATTGATTTACAGTGGTCGATGCATTGTTCTGTTGCATATGACTGACCAGGATTACTTTTGTTGCGCGTTCCGTTACATTGTTAAATACCACTCTTACAAACTATTAATGTTGGTGCATATTCCCGGGGTAAAGAGGATCCTAAATCGTGCGATTTTGTTTCATGAATGGATAGTTAACATGACTTTGGAGGAGAGAACTCCAATTTGGTAAGTAAGTTAAAGTAACAGTGAATTATTTATTTTCCTTGTATCGTGGACAAAGAGCTGATAGTGTTGTGTTGCGTTATATATTCGAGAGATAACTTTTTTTCTCCCCCTCTACCATGACTTTGTGTATGGAGCCTCCATGCAAAACTGTGATGTACGTGACTGCTTGCGGCTGCGCAGCCATCGGCCACTATCAGAGCCCAGTTCCACTGATAACGATAGTTTGTAAAACGTTCTATCGGCGTTGATTAATCGGTCTACCTTTAATATCAGCTAACTGACACAAGGCTTAAAGTCCCATATTTGTTGCTGATGCATTAGTCGAAAAAGTAACACCGCACGGCACGTTTCTGAACAAATTGACAAAGAAAAAGAAAGAAAATCTAATCCTTTGTGCCTAACTCCCATGCAGGATATATCTCCTCTATCCCCACTCTCTCCCCTCAAATCTCCTCTCCTCCCATGCCTTCTCTTCTGTAGCTGGTTCGCTCTGTACCTGTTGAATAATTGATAGCTGTTTTGGTTTCCGATAAGGCGTTTGGGGTCCACAGCTCTCAGCAGTATGGGCTTGCTGCTTTCCTCACGGCAGATCACACGGCTCAGTCCGTCCTTCCACTCCCCGCTCTCTTCCCCTTCTTCCCTCTGCCTCCCTCCTGTTTTTATCTCGTCTTCCACTAGTCCGCATTATTCTAATATGCGCCACTCACATTCTCCGTGACATGTTTGCATGCGTGTACTGTATTGTAGCCAACTGATGCTATTCCAGGTTTTATTCTTGATAAGCTCTTGATATCCATCTTCTGCTCCTGATTACAAACAACACCACAAACATAAATAAATAGATTTTTTTTCCTGGATATTACCATGGAAACAGAAAATTAAGTAAATAGGATAAGGTGTTTATTACCATCCATAAGCTGGCTTATACTGCAGCGTCATCACAGGTTGTTGCGTCGGATCTGAGTCAGGATCTGAGCTTCACCCGGGTGTTTACAGGGGGGTAGACACAATAACAAGAACACCCCATGCAAAGACTTTGAAGTGGATGAGTCATCGATGCAAACACTTCTAGAAAGGTGTGTCAAATAAGTGGCATGCCAGTGATCATATATCCCTGTTGTTTAGTTTCAACCTTAGACTGTCGTTCCTCTGAGATAAGGCAGTATCTTGAGACTGTCCTCAAGAGAAACGACTGCATTAGATGTTTGTTCATATGCCCTGAGGCATGTATACACCGGGGGCGAGATAATCACCTGCAAATATTATGTCTAGCGTTTTTATTGTGAAAGGTAAGAGCCAAAGTAGTGGATCTAGTCTGTGCTGCCTTTGTCAAAGTTGAAAGGAGTAATAAAGATTGCCATCTTGGTTCGGACTACGGAGCCTCTGTGTTGTTGTTTCATAAATATAGGCGCTATTTCCACACAGCGTGATTGGTTGATGGCTTTATTCGCTGTGCGAAAGGTCAGAAAATCAACCTCGTTCCGGAAATGGCCTTGTAATATTTTTGTTCTGCGTGAAAGTATTCATGACAAAAACAACAGTTCGGAAAAAATATGTTAACGCGAAATGGTGACTCGCCTGCATTCGCTCTTGTGTTCATTTTGCTGCTAAGATTGGTTTTAATTAGTTATTGGATGCTATTAAAAGGGGCGGGGGTGATGTCGTGATTGACAGCTGTGATTGACAGCTGCTCTGAGTGAAGTAATCTCAGTCGGAGGCTCGGGAATTGTACGAGAGAGGAGAACTTCGACTTTCCATAATCGCCATGAGTCTGTGTGATAGAATGTGTGATCATAAATGTAGTTATAGAGGTATTATGGTTTGTTGTTGTGTCTTTGTAGCCAAACAGCTACCATGGTGCTAACGTAGCAGCAAGCTGCGGCCGTGCTTGGCTCGTGATTGGCTCAGGCAGGTGTGTAGGTGGGACCTCGATACCTGGCTCCAGCCCCCCCCCGATCACTACTGAGCAGACTCTGGCTGCAAATTACTTCATAATCTCAAGATGGCAACACCCGTATCCGGGATATTTTGGCTTTATTTTTGTACAGTATATCTCTAGCAGTGTTATTTTTGACTGCAGTTTGGACTGCAGATGACTTTGCCTCCGTTGAGCCATGTTGTCCTGATTTTGCATTTGGAATGTTCACATCTAAATTCAGATCCCAGACCTCTTTTATAGTTAACAAATTCATTCGACCTCATATGACCCACTCACATTGAAGCAGTGTTTCTACTCCAGTTACTACACAGTTAAAAGTCGTTTTTCATTTATTATTTATGTTGTTTTGTCTACCCCCCTTGCAACAAATCGCAAATGGAGCACTTGAGTATCCCAAAATGTATTGGTGTGTTAATATGCATGTACAGAAACTGCCTTGCAACCTCGCCTTCTTTATTCGTTCCCTTGGCCTCTGAGGCTGTCTCTGCTTTGCCGCTTCTCTCTGTCTCTCTCTCTCTCTCCCGTTCTGCTGCCTCTGTGCAGTAAAAGTGTTTAGAGCCCTGTATTGGCTGTTACCCAGCATGTGGGGAATTGAAGGAGATGGGTTAAAGAGGGAGAAGAGTTCATCAAACCCAGGACAACAAGTCAATTCCTCCTGATTTACCACATCAATCCCCGTCTGTCCCACAGTGTTCCTACACACACAAACACAAAACACGTGTGTTTCTGCACATACATAATCGCTCAAACAGACACACACATGCCGACTTACTCACAATTTTCTCTCTCTCTCTCTGTACTGCAGTATAGACGGGCAAGAGCGGCAGCAGTAGCAGGTCTTACATAACTACATCACTGCATTAACGAGCCCATCTGCCTCTGACTGGTGCTTACACTTAGAGTTAGAGCTCTGTTAAAATGATACGCACTTAATACGAGTGCACAACATATATAAGACCACCTGAACTGCACCTATATAAGCAGACTGACCAAGCAGACATAGTTCTTATAAAAGACACGTAAATGCACCTGGTTTGTAGTTTTACTGCCATGTTTAAATTTGAAGTTACAATGGGGGGAATCATCTATAGCCTGGCTAGTCTTTCATCTTTTCCTCTTGTCTTTTCTTTGCATTGCTTCTTTTCTGCTCGTCTGTCAAGTGCTAAAACAATCGGATTAATCGATTGACAGAAAATAATAATAATAACAAGTTTGATAATTGAATAACTGTAATTTTACTAAGGAAAAATGGTAAATATTTTCTGGTTCTAGCGTCTCTTTTTTTGCAGTTTGAAAACATCACGTTGGGCTTTGGGAACTTGCGCAGTGTTTTTTTCTGATGTTTTATCAGCTAAATTATGAATCAATACATAACTGACAGATTTAGGGCTGCAGCTAAGCATTATTTTCATTGTCGATTAATCTGCCAAATATTTTCTCAATTAATCAATTAGTTGTTTGGTCTATTAAATGTCATAAAATGGTGAAGAGTGTGGATCGGCGTTTCCCAAAGCCCAAGATGATGTCCTCAAATGTCTTGTTTTGTCCACAACTCAAAGATATTCAGTTTACTGTCATAGAGGAGTAAAGAAACCAGAAAAAATTCACATTTAAGAAGCTAGAATCAGAGAATTTTGATTTTCTTTTCTTAAAAAAATGACTCAAACCGATTAATCAATTATCAAAATAGTTGATTAATTTAATAGTTGACAATTAATCGATTAATTGTTGCAGCTTGAGACGGATCAATTGATAACAAAAAGCATTAATGGCAGCCCTACCTCTATCCCTTTGTATACCTTTCATATACTGCAGACTCCTTCACTCCCAACACACACACGCACACACACACACACACACACACACACACAAACACAAACGCAGACATTTGCCAGGACCCACTAGTGGGTTTAATGAAGCTCATCCTGTTCCATTTTCACTGATGCTAAATCCAAGTCCTGACTAAATTCCTAAATTAGCCCGAGAACAAATAGGGAAAAGCCAAAAATGACTTCACATCTCAAAAGCCCACGCATAGGTGCACCGGCACACCACACAGAGACACTGACGCATGAAATGGTTAGAATTAGAAGAAGCTCCAATTTTGTGGCAGTCGGTGTTTGATGCGGGCTTCAGAGTGACGACAGGAAGTAAAGATGGAGTGATGCGAGAGAACAGGAGATGAGGGACGTGTGAGAAAGTGTTGTTTGTCTGCTGCCACAGCTTGTTTGTGTCTTCAGTCTGAGTCTCATTATAACACGGCGGCACTTGCGCGTGCGTATGTTATGTGTATGTGTGTATTCACGTGTGTGTGTGTGTGTGTGTGTCACACTTAGTCTTACATAACAATCTGATGCTCAGCTGGGGACACTATACACAGATGAATCCCAGGACGACGGCCTTTTATTGGATCTACTGTGGAGGTTTTTCTGGAACACAACTTAAAAAAGTAATCAGAACTTTTGCAGAGCCGGAAAAGTCATAAATGTGTATCAGCGTCATTATTATACATCGCTGCACAAACCCGCAGTCATTTTCATGACATCACATTTATATTTTAGGCGCCGCTGATGCTTTTTTCCCAGAATGAAAGAGTCAGAATACTTGGGATGGGCTTTTACATATTTTGTTTAAAGCTTTCCTCTTTTTTTTTCTTGCCATATTGAATTCAAGCCTGGAAATGCTATTTCTGTAGCTGCATTATAAGTTACAATAAATTAAGTACTAAGAAAATATCAAAAATATTACAAATATACAAAGATTAACTCAGTCAATACTTTATTTCATTTGCAAAGATATGTGCCCTCTCAAAGTAGTGCTATGATGTGGGATGTTACAGGGACTGTGATACATGCAAATCCCACTTTTATGATTCCCACTCAGATTTTTATACATATGGTGGTGTGTTCTTTATACTGTGACAGTTTCCCTAAAATTAGATTAAAAAGAAAATGCAATATATCGCAATTATGGCTGTAGATCAATTAAAATATTTAATTGCGATTACTTGCGTGATAGTCAATAATTAATCGTGATTAATTGCTAATTAATTGCACATTTGTTATCTGTTCTAAATGTACCTTAAAGGCAGATTTGTTAAGTATTTAATACTCTTATCAACATGGGAGTGGGCAAATATGCTTGCTTTATGCAAATGTATGTATGTATTTATCAGTGGAAATCAATTAACAACACAAAACAATGACAAATATTGTCCAGAAACCCTCACAGGTACTGCATTTAGTATAAAGAAATTAACAAATTCATTCAGGTCAAGGGACCACTTTGAAAATGGCCATGCCAGTTTTTCCTCGCCCAAATGTAGTGTAAGTTTGGAGCATTATTTAACCTCCTTCGTGGCAAGCTAGTATGACATGATTGGTACCAATGGATTCCTTAGTTTTTCTAGTTTCATATGATGCCTGTATCTTCACTCTAGTTCACTCAACCTAAAAATCGCAAGCTTAAACTTGATAGCCCTAATCACAATATATTGAATCGTAACCCCTATATCATGATGCGTATCATATCGCCAGATTCTTGCCAATACACAGACCTACTATACAGTATATTGTTGATAGCATGGGAGAAAATATGTGATGGGAATGGGAGAAATATGTTGGGACCTATCTTTAACATAGAGAGGAGATACATTCAAAACACTAAACCAACATGGAAACCATGTTCTGCAAATTAGAAATAATTTGTACATGATGGGCTCAGGGTATTTCATGGTAGCGATAATCCATAGTGACTTTTCCTTTTATGTAACAAGCTTTGATTTTATGTCAGTAATCATTCTAGCGGTGGAACGTGGCTGCGAATGAAACGTCTCATTTATGGCATGTTAACAATTGTACAGTACATTTTACCTTTGAATTGATGGAGAGATTATCACAGGTTGATATCATAAGAATGGACCAGAAAGCTCACCCAGAGCTACAGTATGTGCTGAGAGAGACATTAAATATAGTGAGTTTTAAATAAAAGTGTCAAGATGGTATAGCCATTGTTGATAGAGCTGCTTTACGGGCGTGCTGCTGTCCCATGTAAGTGGTGTTTATGGCAGACTCGTCCCTGCAGCATCTGTGTTGAGGGTTAGGGTTTGTTAGACGATGATTACTACAATGCAGACACCAATGCGTGGCTGGCTCGCAGCTGAAGCGAGTGCTACAGCGGCGAGAGAGAAAGAGAAAGGGTGAAGACATCCACAGTGCATCCTCTGAACTCCCTCGGCCCCTTTAACCAATACTGCATTAATTTCCTTAAGCTGTCAGCGCGACCTAAAACTGATGATGCGCGAGTGCGCGGAGAAGAGGGGGGAAAAAACTCCCGCCAAGTAGACAACAGCTCGTGACTAATAGTGAGTTTAGCGAAGCTCACCAAGCTCATAACTGAGTTGTGGCACCATCACCTTGGCACAATTCAATTACTGCTTTGAGAAAGGTGCTTACCTCAGATGTTTCCGCTCACTCATAAGTCAGTCCAGCACTCCGCCTGGTGTGCGTGACCTCCCTGTGAACCAGGGCGGGTGGGCCAGAGAACACTGACTTTTGAGACCATTTATTTTTTCTTCCAGATGTGCAATTTAACAGATGGCACCTCTGGCTCATAAGTTAACATCAGCTGACGCACACAACACAAGTGTTGATTATGCAGGTGCGAGCCATTGAAAGGTGTGCATGCAGAAGCGGCATGAAGCAAAATGCTGCAACACCGCGAGGATGTGTGAAATAGCGAGGAAAGGGAAAGTGTGACACAGGATGAATGGGGCGGGAAGGAACAAAAACATTCATGCTCATGAGCTTCACAGGACAGGATTTTTTACACCTTTGCTCGCACCTGTTGTTTAGTGATATGAAGACCTGAGAGATAATCACAACACAGCAGATGCCTACCTAATAATACAGTTAATCCCAAAAAAAGCCTGTGTGACCTGCGCTGTTGTTATGATTACTACAGTGCCACTGCCCCAATAAGGATCTGGCTACACTGCAGCACAGCTGTCATGAAGATGGGCTGCCTGCCCAACTACACCAGCTGTGCCAGCCCAACCATCACTTAATCACCATGGGAGGGACGGGGAGGAGGGAGGACGAGCTGCGAGGTTAAAAAAAGAAAGAGCAAGCGGTGAGGGCGAGGAAGTTCAGCAGAAGAGAGTCACTGCAGAAAAGTGCAAAAAGGGAACAATAGAGGAGGCGCAACATTTGGGGGTGGGGGGAAGTGAGGAAATGGTGAAGGATGAAGGGGATGCAGATGCTTAAAGCAGCAGTGGGTAGAATTGGAGCAAATATGCCAAAAAAAAAAGTAATTTTCATAAAACGGTCACTATGTCCTGACAGTAGTGCATGAGACAGATAATCTGAAAAAAAAATCATGTGCCTCCGCTGTCCTCCGTTGCTCTTAATGGCATCTGCAAGATTTCACAGACCGGAGGAAAACAACAGATCAGAGCCGAGCTGGAGCCTTGCCGTCTCTGAGCAGCTGTCAATCACTCGCGAACTCCGATCAAACGGTCAAACTAAGCAGCGCTGATCAAATGTGAATCAATATTCTGTTATTGTAATGCCTATTTCTCGCCTCAAATGTTTTGAGAAACATCTTGTAGTGTACTGCTGCACTGACAGCTGCTTCCGTTGAATGAACAGCCAATAGGAACGCTCTCTCTCTGAAATGACCTGTGATTGGCCAAAGTCTCCCGTCACGTCACGATTTTTTAAAGCCTGAAAACAGAGCCATGAGGAGGTGCAGAAGTCTAGTTTTCTCTCAGAACACTTGAATTACAATATGCTGAAAGGTTATTATGGATATTTTTGCCCAATGATGCCAAAAAACATTCTGCCTACTGCAGGTTTAAGCAGGAAGGAAAAGGTGATGGATTTGAGAAGCAAAGGGATGCAATGAATGAGGAACGCACGTATGAGGGGAAAACGCGGAGGTGTGAGAAGCAAGAAAAAGAGAAGCAATAAGTGAACTGAGGAGAGAGGAGGGTGAGGTGGAAGGTGAGTGTTGGAAATAGAGTGATGGCGGCGAGAGTGGCAACATGAAGGGAGGAAAGGTTGAGAGAGCGATTTGTAAAAGGAGGTAGCGAGCTGAGGTGAAGGAAACGGCCTTACACAGTCGAATGATGAAAAGGACGAAGGGGGAAGTAAGAAAGAGATGGAGCGCGATGGAGGAGACGATGATGTCAAACATGTTTTAGGTCGATTTCTCAGCCGGGCAGATCAATACCGCTGCAATCAGTCTTGTAATAGTAAGAGCTGTATGCAACCACGCAGAATGCAGTACACTATATTTAGCCGGAGAGTAACTTCTGACAGACTTTTAGCACCTGGCGCAAACACTAGGCCTCGAGGTCTGACTGAAGTGAACATCTTTTTAATGAACTAGACCAAATGCCACAGCAAATATTAAACTGAGGATGAATCCGGCGACCTTCTAAACAAAACAAACATCATTATTGTGCATCTGTGTCTTTCTCTGTCTGCTACCTACCGAGCTACCTATCTAACTATCCATCACACTCCTCTAATGCCATTTCTCTCTCTCCCACCCCTCTCTCTGAATATGTGTGACTAACATAATGTCAGGCGACGACTCTCAGAGCAAATCATCCATCCCCAGGGCAGATTTGTGCAGCACCGCTCAAGATTTAGGGCAACCAGGATGAGTACATTTGTCTATATTGCAAAGACAGGTTATGCTTTTATGTTCACGCTGACTGACGATGAATCTAGAGGGAATCACTGATACGTGAATATTAAACTTGGCTATTAACATAAACATATTTTCACTGCCAAGATAAATACCCGTGAGTTAAAGAGAGTCTTTTGCCCTACATAATCGAATCAGTCAGCGGCCATTGATCTGAGCACGTGCAATCCTGGAAAGCTTCAGGTTGGTATTGAACAGAGTCGGCTATGCTCACATTCATTGACTGAGAACTTGAAAAAAACTAATTGATATGGACAAATCACAGGAACTGCTGTAGTCCTCTAAAGTCCGATTTAATTTATTTACATGAAAAGTTACCTGCGGCCATGAGGGCTGCAAGAAAAGCAATATTGATTTTTGTGGCTAATAATGGGCACTAAAATAAACCTACTTTTTGTGTCGGAAAACAGGCAACTAATTGTTTTTATTCAGTATTGTGAAAGAAAGCAGGTTTATGCAAAGAGTAAAACAAATGAACGATGAAATGAAACATGATAAAAGTAAATTGAAAAATAGATTTTGTATCCTATAATTAAAAAAAAAAAAAAGCGTTATAAATATGACACTAATACAGAGTGCCAGGGTTCCCGCCTCCCTCTCAGGATGTGTTCTGGTCTGTATTTCCGTCTGCCTGCTCCTACCTGCCCCGTCTCTTCCCATCTGTCTCCCCTGCTAGTCTCGGGGACCTTACATGCTCCGTTCGGCAACAGATCAAGACGAGCTACATCTTCTCCAAATGTCATTTCACGAGCAAGTCCCCTGACACGTTCACGGAAGAGCTTTTTCATGTAGTCACATGTGCATGTGTGCTGCCGGTTGTACAACGTGTGGGAGTTGAGTCTGCTTCTAAACACGCCATATTTTTGTCTGGATCATAAGCTGTAATAACCAGTTATGTCTCGTGTGCGTGTCATGTACTGTATGTGCTAAATAGATTGCATGTGTTTTCACGGTCGGAGTCGGATCTTCGCACATGTATTATAGGCACATGCCTATAGGGCCTCCTTGCACTAGGGGGGGCCAGACAGAGGGATAAAGAACATGAACTGCCTACGTGGTGAAAATATAAAAAAAATATATGTTAAACATTATTTAATGTAGGCTACATTAAAATATTTATGGAATAAAAAAAATTATGTCTGTCAAAGTTAACGCGATAACACGTTTACCGCAAAATTATTTTAACGCCACTAATTTCTTCAAAGCATTAACGCGACCGATCTTCTGGAGGTTGTAGCGGGCGGACCTGTAGCCCGCTAAGGAAGCCATTGGAACCAACCATGTCATACTAGTTTGTCGCGAAGGAAGCTAAATAACGCTCCAAACTTAAGCTAAATTTTGGCGAGGAAAAACTGCCATGGCAATTTTCAAAGGGGTCCCTTGACCTCTGACCTCAAGATATATGAACGAAAATGGGTTCTGTGGGTACCCACGAGTCTCCCCACGAGTTTACAGACATGCCCACTATATGATAATCACTGAGTATATGTTTTATACTAAATGCAGTACCTGTGAGGGTTTCTGGACAATATTTGTCATTGTTTTGTGTTGTTAGTTGATTTCCAATAATAAATATATACATACATTTGCATAAAGCAAGCATATCTGTCCACTCCCATGTTGATAAGAGTATTACGTACTTGACAAATCTCCCTGTAGGGTACATTTTGAACAGATACAAAATGTGTGATTAATTTGCGATTAAATATTATAATTGATTTCCAGCCTATATATATGTGTATATATATATATATATATGTGTATATATATATGTGTATATATGTGTATATATATACATATATATATACTGTGTATATATATATATATACTGTATATAGGACTGTCTTATATGTAAACTATCAGTAAATGCTAAATGTCTCATACACACGGTATTGCTACTGTCCAGCGACTCCACATTGCAGCCCGTAACAACAACATACTGTTTCAAAATCAAAGAATAGGCTATATTTATTAATCAGAGCACTCACATAACGCATCACTGACAGAACACTAAATATTTTTTTTTAATTTCTGAGCGATTCTCTGTCAACATCAGCAGAAGGAGGCCCGTAGAAACAGCTGTTGCGGCATGTCGTGAGCTACAGCTGGCAGGCAGCTGCTAGCAGTAGTTGTGTATTCCTGTTTCCATAGTGATGTAAGATGGCTCTGCATTATTCATATATATGCATATTCAACAGTAGCCGGTGCTACAGTCAGTTTTGCTCACAGCTACAGTAGCCTATTTTGTAAATCCACAGATGCTTTCTGCAGTGGGACTATGATTTGGATTGTCATTCTTTCTTTGTGTTCGGTCTCAAACTTTTTGTATGCATTTAAATACTTCATTCTAAATTCACAAAATGAATGGTGCTTGTGTTGTTATACAACGCTAAACATTTAGCATCGTATAGTTCAAGTAGGGGTGGAATTCAACAGAAGCCCCACGATACGATATTATCACGATACTTTAGTAACGATACAATCTTTTTGCGTTTTTAAACATTTTGCGATATGCCGAGTATCGCGATAAGATATACTGTGATTTATCACCTTTTTCATCTGCAAATTATGCAGTTTGTCAACATCTGTTTTATCTAATAAGATACAGTTTTCACTCTGGTCATCTCAGAGTTTTCATCCACATATCTTGAGGTGAGAGGTCAAGGGACCCCTTTGAAAGTGGCCATTATATTAAGGCTTAAAGTTCGGCATGATGAGGGTGTGGCCACTTTGAGTGACAGGTGGGTGCCGTACCAGGTCGCTGCTCTGCTGCGCCTCAGCTCCACCGACAATCCACCTCTTTTGCCCATTTTTAGATTAGCCGTGAGTTATGCTGTCGTCAATGCCGAGATGGCGACGCCCGGAGCCGCCCACTTTGAGCCGCACAACGGCTCTTCAGAAACCTATGGGTGACGTCACGGAGACTTATATGTCCATATTTTATACAGCCTATGAGTCTGCCTAGTAATCTATCTATTTAATCCAGCTCTGTCCACGGTGAGAGGAAAAGTAGGCTGTGGAGTAAATAAAAATGTTGTGTTGTTAAAAATGGCGGAGCCAGAGATGGAGGGACTTAATTCCTCCTTAATCATTCTGAGATGTCACCAGAAAGGAGGGTAATAACATGTAATCCACTTCTTCAATCCTAATGCTGCCAGTTGTTTGGACGCTAGTTTGGTGGTTTAATAAAGACGAGGATGCTTCGGCACAGGTAGATTAACTGGATTAAATGTGTAGAATAGATGCTCAAACTGTAAGCACACACAAACTCTGTCGCGTCAGTATTTTTCTCCCTTGTTTACATCCCATACATCCCAATTTCCTCCTCCGTGTTAACCCACGAGCCCCCCTGTGGTCCAGAGACGACTGAGCACAGGCTTACTTTAAAGAGTTAGCATGGTAATACCTTCTGGAATAGGAGTCAGTCAGCCAGGCCAGAGCAGAGCTAAGCCCTCGCTCTACTCACATCAAAGGGGACGGGCCAACCACAGCCATCTCCCAGAGAGAGAGAGAGAGAGAGAGAGAGAGAGAGAGAGAGAGAGAGAGAGAGAGAGAGAGAGAGAGAGAGAGAGAGAGAGAGAGAGAGGAAGAGGGGGGGCTGTCATATATTCCCTTTATCACAGGGAATTTTATGGTTCAGACCTGTGATTCTGAGGGGAGTTTTATGGGCTCTCGAAAGATGGGCAGCTTCAATTCAAAAGTAGAGCTGTCTCATCACTTCCCAAGGTGTGTGTGTGTGTGTGTGTGTGTGTGTGTGTGTGTGTGTGTGTGTGTAGAGTGTGTGTTTGTCTGGTAGTGTTTGCGAGTTTTGGCCCATTTGTGCCAACCTTACCTTTCTTTACTTTAAAGGCATATTTTATCATCCTGACAGCTTATTGTTTATCAATCCCGCTTTGTGCGAGCTGATTCATGCTCTGCCGCCGCCATCCACTCAGACCTGCATTTCTAATTGAACGCTTCTCCACGAGGGCAGAAATACAAAAAAAAATCGATTAATCAATTCATTTTGGGTGACAAAGTTGTGTTGCAGGTTGTTTCTTGGATATCAGCTTGGCGCCCTTGGAAAACATATCAGCACTCTTTACACTCGTGATGCTTTACGGGTGGATTATCAGATTTGTTGTTTTTATAGCCCGACAGAGATATTATCACAGGATGACGTGGGCGTTGTTTCGCGTCGTACATAAACGTCGGAGTAAACGCTCCAGTTACGTTGCATTAGTGGAACATGTTCTCTAGAGATTATTCATATTCTGTTTTAATTATGAGATGGTCTCACTACACAATAAGCCTCTTATCGGACCGTGAGCATCAGTTTATTTCTAAATGAGCCACTGATATCCAAAGCACAAGCATGTGCGTGGCCATGAAGATGTGTGTGTGAGTGCTCACACAAGCACACACGCCACACATAAGCAGGAAATAATGCAACCATTTATCTTAAGAGTTATTATATGCAAATACTTAGCATCCGTTTAAAGGCCTTGAAAACCTATTTACTCTATCAGCTTACTGTGAGTAAGTCCCACATGAACACGCTATTTTCCGTCACGGTTATCTCACATTACAGACATGTCTTTTTGTTCTGGGTTTTCGCACTAGGTTTTAAGTGGGTGGAGTTATTTACTCCACAGTTGCCAGCCGCTGTCAATCAAATCTGATCAAACCACACCACATCCTCACAGCCCTGATGGAGAGTTTGTGAGTGTAAAATCTGAACTTTAACTTTGATTTTTGCTTTTTTAGTCATGAATATATAATGTTATAGAGAAATATTTATATATACCAAGTTTTCAGGGGCTTTAATACGTTTTTTTTGTTGTTTTTTAAAACATGACACAGATTGCTTTTATTATGTTAACATATCAACAAAACGTTCTTTTCGAACACATGCACAATGTTTAAATCTTCAAAGAGACAAGGAGATGAGTCCTTTGTCTTACTTGCAAACGTAATCACATAGAGCGACTGTAATCATTGTGGTCATAGTGTACTTTTGTGTCTTTCCGCCTCAGCTGTCATAAATGATGAGTCATTGGCACATGGTTGAATATTTCCCCACATAATTTGATTAACACAGGCTTTGACAATGCACATTACATCACCAATAACAACAACTTCCACAAATAAATGGCCTTTCATAGATGACGAAATGTCACATTGCAATACTTCCAAAAAGTTTCAACTACCAAAAACTTTAATTAAAAGAAGTCAAAGGCCAAGATCTTCCTTCTAGACCTGCCATTTTGACCAGCATTCAACAATTATACAAAAAAACAATGGGTTATACAATAGGAAGAGATGCAAATTTCAATGTCCGGGTAAAGTAAAATCAGAGATTGGCATCTAAACACATTATACATGTTAGAACATAAGTGCTGAAAACATATGAAAAGACTGTAAACTATATAGTACTGAATTGTGGGGTTAGACTGTTAAACTCCATTCTCCATTTTTGTGTTGAAGATTTACTTTTAACTCAACACTTCCCTGCTTCTGTTTCAAAACAAAAGCCATCAAGCGTTCTTTCTGTGGACAGAATTCGTTCATTTGTTAACACAAGGCTTTTATTCTGAAATATTTACAGGACAGTGTTGTAGAAAATGCAGTGACTTACAGGGCACCATGAATGAATAAAGTACTGGGATTTAACTGTGGATTATTACTATTATTTACAAATGAGCACACGCTTCTTAACCTTTTTCTGTCTAAAATATATATATTATTTAGATTATATATTATATAGACATTTATAATGAAATGAAATGGTCATTATGAAAGGCAAACTCTATGTAGAAAGAAAGGGCTGGCAGTAGCAGCGCTGCAGCAGCAGAAATGCTGCCAGTGTGTACACCACATGTGTGAGACACGCAGCAGTTCAGCAAGGTAGCCGTCACGCACTGCTCATGTGACCTGTGCGGCCCGGCCGTTATTCTATCCCCATTCAAGTTAACATAGAGCTAAACCGGAAATTAGCCAGCTCAGCCAGTGTAAGTCTCTGGTGCACATTCTGCAAAAGCAGTGCGCAGTAGTGAGATCAGTGAGATGGCTAACAAGAAGTGTCATATATACTGTAACTGTACTTCTCAGAGCAGAGAATAGTTTTTTTTATGATTTTGACATTTTTTGAATAACACATTTTTTCTGTGGGGTGACAAACTCAGAACACATATTTATTTTTGCTTTAATAGAAGCATCAACAGACCGGGCTGTAACATAATGCAGCCACAGCTTGCATATGTGTGGTTAGGCATCAGTGCTTAGTGGATATTGGACACCAGCTGAGAGGGCCAGAACTGTAAAAGTGCCATACTATACACTATACTATATGTATAAACACCACAAACCATAGCATTGCACCTTGTATTGACAGGATGTCAGGTAGTGTAGTATATTAGGGCTGCAATTAATGATTATTTTTAATTAATTGATTAGATGAGTCGTCTATAGAATGTCAGAAAATAGCACAAAATTGTTTTTTAATGACCCACATGTGCTTATTATGCACTGAAACAGTTTCACCTTTGGTTTCTTAAACAGCCGGTGTTGCATAAACGGAGGCTTAGTCTACCGAAGTGCTCAGTACTCAGTGTAAGAGCGTCATCATCGTAAATATTAAATGTACTGAAGTATTCTCAGGAAAGAGCAGTTCACTGTGCTGGTTTCAGGCTGGGCCCAAAAAAGTATGGCAGTATTTTTAGTCTTTCAAACTCCACTGCAGATACTCTGTCTGTCTCAGTCTCTCTCACACACACTCCCAACAGAGTATTGGCCATATTGAATGAAGTTCATTCTGTTCATTGACTGTGTCACCATGGTATCAGGATAAACCGATCAATTCTCCTTCATCTACGAGGAAGCTACAGAGGCACTAAGGCCGTCTGCGGAGTGGCATTATGCATTATGGACAGACCAATTAAGAACGGGAGACAGGACTCCGGATGGAGATGAGACACTGAGGAAAAACACTGAAATACGGGAAGACGACTATGGGGAGAGACTGTGCATAAAGTCAGATTGATGGTGTTGAACAAAGGAGAGATGGAAAAAGAGTGATCTGAACGGATGAAAAAGAAAGCAACTCATCAAGCCAACAGAAAGAGATCGATGCAAATGAACAACGTTAGAGTCGAGCAGAAAGCGGGGTTTTTGCGGTGATATGAGCTCGGTCCAATAACTATCACTCATCCAGCAGATATGGAGATGCCGCTGTTTTAGAATATATAAGCACAGCTGTCGCCTACAGCTAAAGCAGAGCGATTACGGCTTAACTCCGTAACATCTGCTGCTCCCGAGCCGGGGAGAGCAGACCGCTGGAGTATACCGTAGAGAGAAGGAGTAAAGACAAGGGTTGGAGCAGGGCAGGGGTCCTTTTACGCGGTGTCAAGGTGTCCATCCTATCTGTGTCACCTCTTCTTGTGATCTCTGTCGCTGTCCCACTTTCCAGAGGTGGAAACGAAGGGAGCAAGAGAGTGAAATGTGTAAAACACTGACAGATGGAGAGGAGATTTTGCACCAAAGCCACAAGGGTCTGCACCACCACCCTGAGAACTGGTCGGTGTGTGAGCATTGCATGCATGTCTAGCACAGGGGTTTGGCCTCATTAGGAGCTTGTTTGGGTAGGAAAGGGCAACGCTACCGTGAGAAGGCGGATCAAGAGGGAGCAAAGAGGAAGCTTGAAGTACAGGGGGGATTGAATTCAGATTGAAGGCTAGTCTCTGCAAAGACTGCGAGAGAAGGACTTCAAAGAAATGCAAGAAATACGAAGTTAATGGGCTCACTCGTATGTGCAGGGCCATTCATGTAGCCTTGGCTGAACAAAACCCTTTAAGTAAGTGGAAAAGCAACAGGGCGAATTAATTATTTCATGCATTAATCATGGTTATGTTTCCCATAAAGAAAACATTTTACAAGACCATATAGAATTTCAATCTAAGAAACAAAGTCATGACACTCCTGGATACAAAAGTGTTGGAAAGACCGACATCCTGACTGAGAGTGGTTCTTGAGGAGAGGCCAAGTGGTCAATACAATCTAAAAAGGTTTATCCCCATGATATCATGAATGTGCTCAGTACTTCTTCCTAGTAATCTGCCAATCAGACTAAGAGATTTCTTTAGTGCCGTGTTGATATTTGGTGGCCCTAGAGGGAAGGTTGGGGATCAAAACTCATCATCCTCTGGGGAACACGAATGTCCCTAAATTTCATGTAATTCTGAACGTTTGCTTTTGATATCTTGTGCACAAACCTGATATCCCGCCAAAGCGTGTAATAGACCCGCATGTCCACCAGAGTATAGCGTGTCAGTGTCACGTTTTGCCTCGCCAAGACGTGAATGTTACACGCATGTATGGAGGTGCAGTACAGCAGGGGGTAACAAAACCACTCACTTAGGTTTAGACAACAAAAAAATTTAGTTAGGGTTAGGAAAAACGTCATGGTTAGGCTTAAAATAAGTATATAAACTAAGTACAATAGGTATAAAAACAACGTATTAGTAGGGAAAACCAGCCGATTACACTGTTGTCAGGCTATTAAATAGGCGTTATCCGTTGCTATAAGCCCCATAGATGTGGATCAATCGGGGCCTACTACACCCACTAGTAGGTTTTATCAGTAGTTATCTAGTTGTGTTCAGTAGTTATGAAAATATGTCATAGAATGGTATTGGATGGGCACATAAACTGACTGACACCTCCATCCTTTGGCAGATGATTGAACATACAAGTGCTGATGATTCATCAGTAACAGTACGAGTCAAAGTGTGATACAGTCACATTACACATAAGGGATATTACGGAACTTTTACTATTTGAAAGTAAATTAGATGCAAAATAAAAACAAAAACATGTTAATGTGAGAGTTTCATTCATGCCAAGTTTGTTATGTAAGCTTTGGAAAAATATGCTGTTGGGTTGTTGTGAACTTGTGACTTTCACACCTACAAACTCACACAGAAACACACATACATCCCAGAATGCACTGGGCAGAAGATAGAGATGCACGCTGAATAGGTTGGAGCTGAACTCTGATTTGGTTCACTATGAATAAGCAAAATTGGGAAAATATGTTTTTAAAAAAAACAACTTTTTGTCATTTAAAACCTTTATGACTAATAGTTCTTTTAGTGTGGCTAATACTGCATCACGATCAAAATACAACACTAATAATATAATATAGTGGCTGTATTATGTTTGCTTTAACGTAGCTATTTGACCATTGTGCACATCATAATACTTATATAATATATAGCACTGTGAGGCAGTATAGGATCAAATTCAAGTCTAATCTTTGTCACAGGCTAAGCAGACGGCGAATTAAAAACCAAAGCGAGAGAAGTGAGAAAAGAGGAATTTGGAGCAGAATTGATGAGGTGTAAAAACAAAATGGGGCTGCGGTGGCTTTGATGTTTTCGCACAGCATCCCTGACAGCCATGCTGCGATGGGACTAAGAATGTTTCCTATTATTTAATCCATGAATGTGGAGAGTCTACCTACTTAACATGGAGGAAAACAGAAAATAACCATGTCAAAGCAAGCAAACTTCAATGTAGAGCTTTGGTTTGTCTAGAGGTTTCTATTGAGAGAGTGTTATTGAGTCTGAGTGACTGCAGAGGTGACTCACACATACTCTATTCCATCTGTGTAGTCATATCTAAAGAGTTTTCAGAGAAATTTAGTACTACAATATTTGTTAATACATCGTTTTAACAGGCAGTTGGCTCCCAACATATAAAGCAGCTCAGCAACAGTATTCCTTTCCCAGCCCCGTCTCCTAAAAAAATCACATTCCCACACAACTGAACTGCATTCTCAATTACGTTTGTAAGGAAATGTATTTTGTCAAGTAGTGTTGTTGCGTTACGTTACACTGTTACGTTAACCACATTCCCTTGAGACTTAATTGAGAATGCAGTTTAGTTGTATGGGAACGTAATTTTGTAGGAGACAGGACTGCCTTTCCCTGGTTGATTTTATTTCAACATTTTATTTTATGTTCTATGTCCTTTCTTTTAACAGTGTCACAAAGACATATATGCTCTTAAACACACACATAATCTCTCACACACAGCCCAAACTCACTCATAGACTCATATGCATGTGTTACAGACCAACAGGTAGACACACGGATGAAAACAAGTCGTTTCTCTCTCCACACACAAACACACACAGACCTACGGAGGTCAAAGAGGACGCACTGCTGATTACACGGAGGAGGTTTCATAACACTGTCCTGTGCCAGAGTATACAGAATTAGACACAGGGTCTGTGGGGCTTATGTTCTGTAATAAGGACTGAGGAGCAGGATAAACAGAAAATAGAATCCCTCTGTTTCTGTCTGTGTGTAGAAAATAAGTGTTTTGATACTGCACATGTCTGAGGGTCAAAGTTGGTATTGCATATTTGTCCGTGAATTAGGGTTTGATACATTATGAAATGCGTCAGATGTTTCTCTATATGGTTGTACGGCAGGCAATGTGGAAAATCAATGAGCACGACTGCTTTATTCAAATCAATACAAAAGACTTTATTCGTCACTCAATTGGAAGCAGTATGTCAATATCGGATTTCCGGGATATTTGCATCAATGTGACCTTTAAGACTCCCTGTGGAGTTTTTGACCACTGGTAGCACTATGGGCAATATATTTACATGTGGGTTTCCATTTCTGTATGCCTTGCATGCACGCACACACGCACACACACACACAATGATGTCACATCATGGTGACATGATGCATATTCCTGCCAATGGTCGCTCATGATTTAATCGAATCGACACGGAACTACGGCAATGCACCGACAAAGGCAGGCAAGAAGAAGACTGCTAGGTTTTAAATGTATCAAAAAAATTGGAAATGTATCTCCTGATTCGATACTATCACGATACTTGGGTGCTGATTCGATAAGTATTGTGATTTTTAAATATTGCGATTCAATATTACGATTTATTGCGATTTTTGTTTTTTTAACACTATACCATGAGAAGAAGTTGAATCATACACTTCTAGGGACTTTTACTTTGGAAAATATAACACCTTATTTTGAAAACTGGACGTAGTCACGTGTGTATACTTCGGCTAACTTCTCCAAGTCCGTCTCTAGCTCTGCCGTCAGCTCCGTTCTCTTCATACATCCATGGTCAGCTCCATTGTGGCTGTTTGAATGTATTTAACATAAATGTTATACTACAGTATGGGTGCTCTGCAGCTGTAGACGTCACGTTACTCAGACTACAACAATAAAGCGGTAACTCCCTCCTACCTCTGCATAGACTACAATGAAGCAATTATATAGATTCTGGCATTAAAAAAAATTATTTCAACATCGAAATCGTGATACATAGGTAAATATATATATATTTTTTATCACCCCTAAAAGATACACACAATGTGTTTTGGTGAGTACACTGTTTATATTCGGTGTTTTCTTGTACACAGATGCTTAACTCAGCTCAACTTTCAGCGGCTGACTGAATCCTGCTTATGTAACTCTGTTTCATATTTCATACTCTTCTATTCGAGCCCCTCCGCCTGACGTTGGAGGCTCCGTAGATATGAGGCAAAGAAATGTGAGGGATGTGACAGACATGTTGAGAGAAGGAGAAAGGGAGAAAGAGGGTGAAAGAGGCAGACAGCAGACATGGGAGTGGGCTGAAATGAAATACGCAGACCTGGGTCAAACAGCATTTACAGAAACTTTTTGCCATGACTTTCTGAGATGCCAAATTTAGTGATTTTGCCACTCGGGGGGGAAAGCATTTGAAAGCCATTTCAGCATACTTTTCCGTGACTTACCTAATTCGACCTGACGGTTTAAACCCCACACATCTGGTGGGGTTAAACCGAATGCTAATATTTACATGCAAAAGTGATTTGTGCCAGGTCTTTAGGCGTTTTCAAGTGTAAAACAATTTGTCTACGTGACGTTACGTCATGCATGTAATCCTATAAAGACACTAGCGGGAAGAGGCGTAACATTCAGACCCTCTGCGAATATTGTTCAGCTGTCATATTCATCAGAGTCTGATCCCATTTGCGGGGATCAACGCCCCAGGAACATAATCTCACAATAATCTCTCTCTGTTTATAAACACAAGTATCCCAGCGTTTGAATCAAATGTGTTTTGTGTAATAGAACAGATTTTTATTTCACATGTTAAGCGTCCCTGTCCAAATCAAAAACAGCACTTCTTCACTTCTTCATTGGCTATTTAATGCCTTTGTGCGAGATGCTTTCTCATCATTTTTTTAGTCTCCATCGCCTGGAGGTTCGCATTAAATCGTTTTCCCCATATGTCTCAGACCACAGCCAAAACACACACACACACACACACACTGAACACAATCTAATCCTCCTTTATTGTCCCAATCCACATCTCCTTTCACAGGGCCGCAGGAGGAAGGCATTTATGCAAAACAGGCCCAGTGCTCTAATATGGATCTACACAGACAAGCATTCACACATATGTTCACATCCACACACACACACGCACACACACGCTCTCTCCAATTGTGTCCCAGATGAAAAGGTGCCAATTATTACAGCAGTTTTACAGGAGATCTCATTGCTATCACTGTATGCAAATTTCAAACTTGTTTGAAATAAACGCCTTCCCCATCAAAAAATAATTTGCTTTTTTACCTCTCTCTATTTTTGTCACATCGACGCGCCACAATCAGACACACTCAAGCACACCGGCACGTCAACACTGACAAACTATCTGAGAGGTAGGAGCAATAGAAATCTGTCCAAACTGGAAGTGATGAGACAGCTGTGGCAGCACATCACAGCGCGGGTAGCCTGCAGAGACTCGAGGAAACGTGTGAAGTCTGCGTGGACTTAGAATATGCATGTGCACAGGTGTGTCGTGTGACTTGAAAGGAGGCGAATATTCATAGATTAAAAATGATTACAATAGGCTGAGGAGGTCTGCAACAACAAGCCTTTTTCGAGGGGAAAAACAAAGCAATTAAAAGAGAGTGAATGAAGTCAGTTGCAATCAGAGTCAATTTTAGTGTCAGAAATTTCAATTTTAAATGACAATTACAGTTTTTTTCCCCACTGAGGAACAACTATAGAAAGTACAAAACATCAGAGACATCGTCCTGATTTTCCAGTCACATTTTAATTATCATTTTACTGTTTCTCATCAGCTTCTGTTTATCAGCCTGTTTGCATGTTCTGTTTAACTGTGAGATTGATATTTAATAAGGGACTTCCATAAGAGATAATGGCTTTTGCCTGGATTCACCTCATCAGTTTACTTGATAGAAACAGCCACCGTGCCTAATGTGTTGCACAGCTCCGTATCCGCTGTGACCTGAGAAATACACCAGGATCCCGTCAGCTGTGGCAGCTCTGTCCGTTTCCGTACATCACCGAATCACACTCTGGAAATTCTCTCTATTACCGCCAACAAATGTAACTCATGTCGAGATTTCCCCCACACCAAAACAGACACAGCTCCTGGAGCCAGACACGCTTCTCCTTCATCTCCTCCACCCCTGTCAGCTTTCACCTCTGTGACAAAAAACCCTCTCCTGTTCGCAAATCTGTGAGATCTCAGCCACTGACCATGCCAGGCTGGTTGCGGCGGACGTGAGAGGATGCCCAATACAGTCGTGACATCAACCACCTGAGTCACAGCCCGTCTCCCAGCACTGCTCAGAAGAAACTGCAGAGGAAATTGCGAGAAATTGCAAATTCAGCCTTGATGTGACTGGCCCCGAGTCCCTCCGTCCCAAACTTCTGCTGTCACGCATAGCCCCGAGCAATCTGCATCTTAAATAAACACAGACCCATTTCCAAAAGATGTTGAACGTGTCGTTCCGTCACAGCTATAAAACTCACCTTGACTTACTTTACACACTTTTACAGATTCAGCTAATTTCAGAGTTAAACATAGCACACGAACTGATCTCATTTAGTAACGAACAAAAGCTTTCCGTTTCACATGTTTACTGATGATGGAAAAGTACTTTGAAATTGGAGGATCGTTGTGGTAAACACTTCATTTGGCAAAAACAAACGAATGAATGTATGAATTAGGGCTGTCAATCGATTAAAATATTGAATCGAAAATGAATCGCCCGTTTTTTATCTGTTCAAAATATATCTTAAAGGGAGATTTGTCAAGTATTTAATACTCTTATCAACATGGGAGTGGGCAAATATGCTTTCTTTATGCAAATGTATGTATATATTTATTAGTGGAAATCAATTAACAACACAAAACAATGACAAATATTGTCCAGAAACCCTCACAGGTACTGCATTTAGCATACAAAATATGCTCATATCATCACATGGCAAACTGCAGCCCAACAGGCAACAACAGCTGTCAGCGTGCTGACTTGACTATGACTTGCTCCAAACTGCATGTGATGATCATAAAGTGGGCATGTCTGTAAAGGGGAGACTCGTGGGTACCCATAGAACCCATTTTCATTCACATATCTTGAGGTCAGAGGTCAAGGAACCACTTTGAAAATGCCCATGCCAGTTTTTCCTCACCAAAATCTAGTGTAAGTTTCGCTCTAGCTTTAAAACTGAGCTCGCTACAACCTCCGAAAGATCAATTGCATTAATGCGTTAAAGAAATTAGTGACGTTAAAAGGAATTTACATTAACGTGTTATTGTGTTAACTTTGACAGCCCTAATTATGAATAAGTTCAGGCACAAACACGGCTGCAGCTATGCTCGGCAGTGGTTGGTTGGGAGGTGATAAGTCTCTGGCTAAACTTTTTAACAGTTAAGACAGTTCTGCTGAAAAACACTAAAACATTTAGAGCTCATAAATATATTAACTCTCTGCACTGGTTCTTTAAAGCTTTAACTGAGGTGGCAGGCACTTTTACTTCACCTCCATACACTCAACTAGATGATATTAAATGTAAAAGATGAGCACATTGTGCAGTGTTGATAAAAGTTGGCTGTCAATTAAAATGCTGTTGTTGATGCCATCAGCCTATAGCGTGGCAGCTTACAGTAACACTCTACAGGTTTATTATTTCTGAAGTGCATGGCTTTCTGAGTGTGCAGTAACCGTATTCTGCATTCAAATAATGGGTTTGCAGTTTAGAATGAGGATGGATGAGGTTTCTAGATACAAAAAAAGAGCATATTGGAAACATTGTGAAGAAAATTCTTTGATGTTGATAATGATGATGATAGATCTTTCAGCACTCGAGGGTTATGCACAAGGCCAAACCCATCTGAGGGGTCTCAGACAATTTCAAAATGACCTTTACATCACACAAAGAGAGTTTCATCTGCTGGAAAAAATTGAAAGCTAGTGAAGCACAAAGCCTGAAGTGGACAATGCAAAGTAGGGAACTGCAGATCAGGGAAACTCTACATTTAATGTGGCCAGTGTAGACAAAAGAATTTAAATATGTTTGCAACATAATTGGAAGAACTATTCACTCGACATCACAGTGCAGCTGCTGTACAGTAGTTTAAAGGGATAGTCCGGGTGTTTTGAAGTGGGGTTGTATGAGATATTTATCCATAGTCAGTGTATTACCTACAGTAGATGAAAGTCGGCACGCCCCCAGTTTGGAGAAACATACAGGAGTACCGACACCGGAGCAAAGCAATGTACTGCTGTGGACAGGGGCAGCAGCAAAAAATATTTTAGACAGCTAAAAGAAAGGGTCACCTAAAAAAATCAATATCAGTTTAAGTGAATGCTATATTTAGAATATTTTCAACGCTTTATCTTGCTGTCAGAAAGCCCATTCCGGCAGGAAACTGAAGCTGTTGTATCCATCTATGCTCTCGCCAATGCCACCAGACTCCATTGAAAAAATCTGTAATTTTACCTAGCAGAAAATGGGGGTTGCTGGTCTACCGCTGCCTCGTTCAGTTAGTTAGTTTGTGTTATTGTGTGACTTTGGTGAATCCAAACTAACCAAAGTCACAAACTACGAGCAACTCCGATGTTCTGCGAGGTAAAATTACTGTTTTTTTTCCAATGGAGTCTGGTGGATTTGGCGAGAGCATAGATAACAGCTTAAGTTCCCTGTCGGAAAGGGCTGTTTGACGACAAGGTAAACCCGGGCGAAAATATTCTAAATATAGCGTACACTTGAACGGATGTTGATTGTTTTAGGTGAGCCTTTTCTTTTATGTGGCTAAAATATGTTTTGCTGCCGGCCCCGTCCCCAGTAGTACATTGCTTTGCTCCGGTGTCTGTACTCCTGTTTGTTTCTCCAAACTGGGGCCGTGCCGACCCTCATCTACCGTAGGTAATACACATACATGTAACTACATACAAACCCACTTCAAAACTCCCAAACTATCCCTTTAAGTTTAAGGGTTTTACTCTCAGACCAAGCAGTGCATGAGGCAAAGATTATTCGGGTCATCAACACGTTACATCAAACTTCTCATTCAACTCATGCTCAGACTTGTCTAACATTCATGAGCAAATGTTTCCAGACGCTGAACTTGCAAAGTTATATTCATGTTGTGCACCAAAAACAGCTTTCCTTTCATGTTTTGGTCTGTCATCTTACTTCAGAGGATAGGCACTCAGCTATATAAGGTTGTCAAAGAGCGATGTCATGTCTTTTGAAGAAGGTTTAAACAAAGTGACACTGTCTGAAAAGATAGTTTCACAGGGCTGGAGTGTTAAAGAAGGAAAGGTTGCTGTGTTTTACTGGGATTCAGAGCTTGTAGATTTGTAATAAAAAACTATTTAACTAACTGGAAGACACAATGCTCGAATTTACTCAAGCTGTTGCTGCCATTTACTTACAACTGGAGTTCAAACACGACTCACTGAAAACAATGGAGGAAACCGCACCACGTTGCGTCATGCTTTTTAAAGTCTATGTAAAAACCCGTCAGTGATCATACCTGTACAGACCGAACATATATTTCCTGATATATTAATTTTTTCATGACATTAACCTTTTTTTTTTCAATAATCATTCATTGCATTCAGTAATTACCTGGTTGGTGGCAGAGTCCGCCATTCCCGCACAGGATCAGGAATTCTCAGGAAAACGATGCACGCATGCAATCCATCATTGCTGTTTGTAATTTAACGTCATCGACATCAGCCTCACTGTTTACTGTTTGCTGTCAACGCTTATCACGATCATTTGTCAAAAATGTGTAATTTTCAATTTTTTTTTATCTGTTTTGAATATTTAGGGCTGCAGCTTATGATTATTTTCATTGTTTATTAATCTGTCAATTAATTAATTAGTAGTTTGGTCAATAAAATGTCAGAAAATGGTACAAAACGATCCGTGATTCCCAAAGCCCAAGACGGCATTTTCAAATGTCTTGTTTTGTCCACAACTCAAAGATATTCATTTTACTGTCATAGAGGAGTAAAGGAACCAGAAATTATTCACATTTAAGAAGCTGGAATCAGAGAATTTTGACTTTTTTTCTTAAAAAAATACTCAAACCGAATAATTGATCAAAAAAAAATAGTTGTTGATTAATTTAATAGTTGACAACTAACCGATTAATCGTTGCAGTTCTATTAATATACACATTCTCAGCAAGCTAACCAACTTTACTATGTGGAAAACCATTTTTTTGCCATGTGTAGCATCAGTCTTTTCAGTGAAATCAGATTGCGGTTGCAATTATTTTTGACTAACTTCTTCATTGAAACAAGAGTTTATTTGGCTGCACTACAAGCATATGCACCAGTTGCTCTTCTGCTGTATTTGTGACAAAGTAGATGTTAAAGTAGCTATTGCAGTTATCACGTTAAACACAGGTACCAAAAAAAAACAGGGCTGAAATCTTTACTACAACTTCAAGACAAAATGTGTTATAATTAAAATATAGTCTGTGCATGCCACTGCACTGTGAGCTTGCATTAGGACTCGAGATGTAGGTCAGTTTAGATGGATGAGAGCAACACTTTAAGAGCGCTCAAACAGCCAGAGACAATGAGAGCCCTGAGAGCCACTCTGCCAACTTTTCCCTGATGCACCACTAGATGTTTTTGCACACCACACACTATTTCTTTTCAAATTTCCTTCAAAGTTTTGTGTCAACGGATGGTTGAAAAATTTAACAGTTGAGGAAGACGCAGGAATAGACACACAGTCAGAGAAAAATACAACTTGCAAAGCAGAATATGTCAAAGTGCCCTCATCCTGGCACCTCATCAGCATCCTACAGTACTCTGGAAAAGGCCACTGCTTCTTATGCACATGAGTGGCATGACAGCGAGCCCCCCCAAGTGCACATCCCCCTTTGAGGCAGAGCCACAGTTTTTTCCTTTGTTGCAGTGCAGCTAAAACATTTCTGAAATTTTAGATGGATGCCCCAGTGGTGGCTTTTTGGTTAGACGAACGGGAACACTTAGAGAGGGCATCCGATTAGCTCCGGTAGACAAAAAACACCTTGGCAAAACAATGTAATGAAGCCATAAAAGACAGTCTTTGCAAAAAGCTAACGATAGATACAGCATCATAAAACCACCAGGAAACATAGCAGAGCTTTAACTAGATGAAGACAGAGTGCATCTACCCGACTGCCACCATCAGTGAAAAGTTGATTGAGAGAGCCGCTCTGATGTGTGCTGCCGTCAGACGCATGAGCTTCTTTGATCCTGTGCTCATGACGCCGAATGCCAAACAGTTGGAGAACGTCCTATAGATTATAGATTCTACTTAACCCTAAAGTGTTGATCTGCTTCCCAGCGTGGCAACAAAAAATCCTCGCTGAATACGAACCCTTTGTGACAGAGATGATTACAAAGTACAAAGCAGCGTTCCATTTTGTTTAGAGCGTCTCCTGCTGAGTTGGATGATTGAACAGTGAAAGAGAAGTAGTCTGAACATCCTGATGGGCTTTTGAAATCACGCGTGCCGCATAATGTTCAAAGTAGAGGGTCTCAGCCACCTACGTGCACAACCTGTGTCACGCAATCATGTCTTGTGATATAATCTAAAAAGAACAACTCATCTGACACATTTGCATGCATTTGCGCTCACGCATTCTGATCTCCTCTAAAAACGGGTGATTCATCAACAATTTGCTCGGTCTGAATCAGTCTTTTCAGTGAATCTGGTGCGAAAATGATGTCTGTGTGAGAATTATATAATTACTACAATTACAGAAACCACTGTGCTCCATATGTGAGCATGCCCCCTTACATCTCCATCCAACAGTACTTTGGTACAGGTGTATGTGCTTACTCGACATAGTCTTTTCGCTCGCTGCATGCACCAAAATAATCCAGAATTCATTATGCATACTGTACTTATGAGAGCGGAACCATAATTACTCATCAACATGGCAGCAGAATGTTGCCTATGAATCATGTGTGTTTTGTAACTAGCTCCTTTTGTCAAGCCAGTCATATAACAAATCTCTTTCTCAAAACAAATGTCTTTTTTCAAATGGTTTTCTCTGGTTGGTGTACATTCAGGGCAGCGATGTGCGCAGCATAACTGCAGCCTTCTGCTGTTGTTCCCCTTTGATGTTTACTTGCTGATGTCCGTCCTTCCTTTAAAAACACCTACATACTTGGCCGACATGTGTTTGTAAATGTCTATTTTTAAAGTCCTCCTCCGCTCCAAAGTATTTTGCATGTATGTTTGAGCTTCGCTGTGCAGGTTCAGAATGATGTATGTGCAGAGTTTGACACTAGAAGGCTGTTTTTAATCATCTGCTGAAAGAGGAACATTTATCTGTGCTCACCGTTTACACAATTGCATAAATAATGTTTTATTTTGTATGTTATGTTATTGATGTCACATGTTTTATAGTGACGTTTGTCACGTGTTTTCCGTACTTATGTTATGTAGTTTTTTGTTGTTATTTTACCTAATGTATGTACTAATCTTAAAGTGGCAGTAGGCAGTATATTTTTGGCGTCAATAACCTTTCAGCATATTGTAATTCAAGTGTTCTGAGAGAAAACTAGACTTCTGCACCTCCTCATGGCTCTGTTTTCAGGTTTAAAAAAAATCGAGCCCATGACGGGAGACTTTGACCAATCACAGGTAATTTTATTGAGAGAGTGTTCCTATTGGCTGTGCTCCGGTCCGGACCGGAACTTGGCGTTCCTTCACCAGATTTCACAATGGCGGCGGCGTCACAAACTTTCTAATTTTACAGCTAAACCGTGAACTACAAGATGATTCTGAAAACATTTGAGGCGAGAAATAGGCATTAACGTAACGTAATATTGATTCATATTTGATCAGCGCGGCCTAGTTTGACTGTTTGGTCAGAGTTGCTCTCATAGACAGCAGATGGATAGCAGATATCAGCTCTTACTGCTCGTTTTCCTCCGGTCTGTGAAATCTTGCAGATGCCTTACCATAATAACACTACTTTAGGAGCAACAGAAGTCAGGCAGCGGCTGGCGGTACCACAGTTTTGCGCTCTGCGGCTCACATTACTGCAGTTTCACAAGCATGTCGCAGAACTACGATGGCCAACGTAAAAACGAGAAAGGCTCTCTCTAGAGCCAGTGATTGGTTTGTCCGTTCTGGGCTACTGTAGAAACATGGCGGAGCGAAATGGCAGAATCTGTGAAGAGGACCCACTCCCTATGTAAATATGAAGGGCTCATTCTAAGGTAACAAAAACACAATTCTTAGTTTCAGGTGATTATACACTAATCAAAACATAGATATGAATATTATATTCCATTTCTACTAACAGATCCCCCGAAATCTTACACACTGTTCCTTTAAAACATGTCTAAGAGGAGCTTTGAGTACAGTATGTGTGCAGTGAGATGCAGCATAAATACGTTGGCCGATAGAAATGCTAAAATCAAATCGAAGAATGCTGCAAGATAGGAGTTACAAGCTGAGATTGGCTCTACATCTCTGCCAACGTGACACCGGACTACAAATTCACAGCTTTATTAAACAGTTATTGCTTTTGGCACAATGTATCTTTCAACTACTGAAGCTCCATCACTTGGTACACAATATAAAAAGGAAACATGTCCTTGAGCTACAGACCACATCTCCCAAATGTTTTAATAAGATGTGAAGCGACTGTCCTGCATGTGCATATGTGAGTAGATGTATGTGTTAGCTTCCCTATTCTCCATTTCAAATTTTCCTCATTGTAAAAACTGTCACACATGAAGTCCTTGGGGCATCCTGGTGGCTCAGTTGGATCAGCAGTTACCATGAAGCAGTGATGTTCTGGTTTCATGTCTGTGACATTTGTCTCATGTCAACACCCAGACTCCTTTTTTTTTGTCTCACTACTGTAGAAAAAAAGAAAGGCCAAAAGTAATCTTTAAAAATGGCTCTTGTGGGGTCTTTCTGCACCAACACATCCACAGAGTTAATACACTGTGGGACTTGCTAAACTGGCTTTTTGAACCATTGTGCCTTAAACAAGGTACTGCAGTCTTTTCTCCTCTCCTCTGTTACTGTCATGCTCTACAAGAACACTGCATTTAGTACTGTCAATGCTGCTGTAAGCGCTGACCTTTTTAAGTCTATTTCCATCCTGTGGATCTGTATCTTCAGTGGTTAGTGTGCACGCCTCCTGGAGCAGAAACTCTGTTCCCCAATAAAGCAGAGAAACGACAAAATGGTCATCTCATGATTGTGTTTACTGTGCACTTTATAGTCTCTGGTCACAAATAGTTGGACCTTTCGGGTGATTTATGTTCACTGTGGTGTGCTCTAGATTTATCAAAAGGTTCCTGGTCAAATCTTTAGGCTGGTGCTGAAAATGACAGAAAGTGATATTGTGATGAACGATTAATAGTTTAGGTCATATATTTGCTGGTTTCAGCTTCTCAAATGTGAGAATTTTCTCTGATTTACATCCTTGTAAATCAAATATCATTGAGTTTGGGCCTGTTGCTTTGATGAAGTGGTGCTCTGGGAACTCATGATGGGTATTTTTAGCATGGCTCTAGGGATGGCAATGTCGGTCAGTTGGCTCACCACTTTGGTCCAAATTGAAATATCTCAACATGTGTTAAATGGATTGCCATAAAATTTGGTTCAGACATTCATCATCTCTAGAGGATGAATTCTACTGACTTTGGCGAAGTCCTGACTTTTCCTCTTATGCTGACATTGGCATTTAGGTCAAAGTTCTGTTGCGCCTAAGGACAGACCCACATAGCATATCTATTCCAACCCGATATCACGCCAAAGCGTGTATTAGACCCGCCTGTCCATCAGAGGATAGGCTGTCAGTGTTTAGCCCCGCCGAGGTGTGAATATTACACACGTGTATAAAGGTGCAGTAGCCTGCCAAAAACTCTCACTTCTATATAGGCGACAAAACCACTTAGTTAGGTTTAGGGAAAACATCATGGGTGGGCTTAGAAAAAGTACGTAAACTAAGTAAAATACATACAGAGACAACGTAATATCATACAGGAAACACCTGACAAACGACGCTACAAAACATGTGACAAACGTCACTAATGTAACTTAACACCAGTCTCAAACACCGGTCTCCTGGTTGAAAGTCCTGCGTTTGTTGGACCCGTCCACCTCCCTTCCCGCCTGCCTTAAGCAATCTTTCTCACTTGTTATTCTTTGTCATTACATTGCAGTCAGTACAGATTACATGGCATGAAAATAACACGCCTAAAGCAAGGTGTTCTTATTTCACGCTTTTGCCTCGTGCATCGTGTCATTCACACGCTTTTTCCAGCTGGCTATTCACAATTTTTTGACATTTCATAGACTGAATTATTAATTTATAAATGAAAATAATCAAATGTATCATTAACTGCAGCTGTAGTTTAGGCAATGCACAACTCGATCAGTTTTCCTGCTGGGATTATAGTCTTGACTCTCTCCGCCTCACGGTGCACATCTTTACATCACATACTCAAAATTATAGCCTCTCCCGCTTTTGTTTATGTGACAGTGTTCCTCCGTTTACATGAACGCTGCACCTCATCGACTAGTTTGTGGTGTCCTTCCTTTTTATCTTTCCCTCCTATCGTTCCTTTTTTTTCCTCTCTGCTCTCCTTCTGTTCTGCTATTATATCCGTCTCAGTGTTGCCCCTCAGCTCTTAGCACTCAGGTAGACTCATTATGTTGCAAGGCCAGCTGGTAATTAGTGGTATTTTAACAAGCTTGTGAATTGCTCCCAGTCCCACCCCTCCTCACCTCTCTCTCTCTCTCTCAGCTCACACCTTTATCCCCCACCCCCCTTCAGCTACACCGTCTTTCTCTGGTCCCAGCCTCTCTCTCGTGTCCCAATTCCACATTACAGCTAAAATCAGATAAACGCCACAGATGGAGTGGGTGAGCCTCAGCACTTTGCATCCTCCTCTGATTGTTCGATTAGCATGCTACCTTTGTGCATCTGCAATTAAAAACAGAGGAGGGAATTTTCATCGCATCCGCAGCATCATATCATGTCACATTTTTTGTTTGTCTCATCCGAGCCACTCGACGCTGTTTATTTCGGCCACCTTTTCTTTTTCGATCTGATCTAATCTAATCGCCCCGCACTGTTCTAGTATTTGGCTCATCATCATGTCTCCCCTGACTAATTCCTCCCCCCCTCCATCTCCCCGTGGCTCCTCTATCACTCTGCTTGCTATGCCGCTCACACAGACCTGTCTAATTACAGTGGAAAGAAGAAAGAACAAGACACATCCCTCTCTCCACCCCTCCAAGCCTTCTTTCCCCTTGTTTTCTCAGTGCTTTCTTTCATTTTTTTCTCAGTTTTTTCCCCCCTTCAACCTCTTGTCGTCACACACAGAGTCATGTGCAAACACACTTTGAGTTGAACAACCGTGCACATATTGTCCAGATGGATGAGGAAGCTGAAGACGTGAGCTGTTGTCATCAGCATATTTGAGTAACTGCGTATTAAAAAAGAAAAAAAAAGAAAGAAAGAAAAAAACAGTGATGGAAGCATTGCTTGTGTGTATGTTGTGTTGTCTCACACAAGTCAACTACATTTTGTAAACTTCAAATAAACTGACAGATTAGAAAATAGAGCAAAATCACCTAAAAGATACATACAAATTCAATATCTCTCCTTCTCCCACACACACTCACCTACTGAAGTGTCCTCGAGCAACACACTGTTTCTCTACGAGCTCCAGGGATCCGCAGTTCACTTCTGAGCTCTCCACTCTGACCTTTCTGTGCCGAGAAAGACATTGAAAAGTATAGAGAGTTTTCCCTGCAGGGATGAATAAACTCTCACACTTAGAACTAGAAAATGCATTTCCTGCAGAAAATGGGTGTGAATGCTAAAAAGCTAGAATCAATTGCAAAGCATTGCTGAAAATGCAGAAGTCTGGAAGTGCAAAGGCATTGCACTGCGCTGCTGAAAAACCTGGAAACTGAAATGTAAAACTGGAAGAATTTGTTGCTGAATTACATTACCTAAAGAAGCTAAGAGCTGAATACATTTCTAGAAAAGCTGGGAGCTAAACTGTAATACTGTCAAAAGGTGGAAGTTGAAATTAATTAATGGAAAACGCTGTAAGAAGAAATGCTTTGTATATTAAGGGCCCTATTTTAACGATCTATAGCGCATGGTCTAAAGTGCATACATGGTGCATCTGCATTTAGGGGAGTGTCCAACTCCACCTTTGCAAGATAAGCGGCGCATTATTATTATTATTATCTATTTAGTCACTTAATCAACCATAGGTGTGTTTTGGGCGTAACAGGAATCAAACCAATCAGAGTTTCATCTCCCATTCCCTTTAAAAGCCACGTGCGCCTGCACATTACTTCATTATATTCCCTTATATTCTGAATTGTCATTTTGTGTTTTCCTGAACATAAATAAAAACATTGTTCTAGCGCAGACACAGTATTTAACTGAGGAGGAGGAGGATTAGGAGGAGCGCTGCTGCATCCCTGTGTGTGTAACAAGCAGAGTGGATGCATGTTGTGAACCTGCCTATGTAGACGCATCCTACTATCTGAATAATGCGCCCTTTAAATAGCAAGAAAATACTTTTGGTTTTTGTAGGTCAATAGCACAATCGCTTTCTGCCTCCTCAAGATAGCAATGTGCATATAAAGCACCTGACCACACCTCATTTTAAGACCAACACGCCCATGGGCGCACAGATGGGCGCAAGTGCATTTGCTACTTAGAAAATGTGGGCGCTGGGCATGAAAATGACAACTGTGTCGGTCTGAAACTAGCAATGACATTTTGTTAGTTGAATGATTTCTGTAGCTGAAAGTATGCAGAAGTCTAAACCTGAGAAGAACAACAGTGTGAATGCTGCTGAATCAGCATTCACACTGTTGTGTAAACTGCACAACAACATGATGTCAGCTGATTTGTGTTTGATGACAGATCCAGATGTCTGTCGAACCTGCTGTTGTTGCCTTTTGAGCTCAACAGACTGAGTGTGAGCGGCTCCATTAGCTTGGCCTTTGTCTCACATGGGAGACCTCAATTAATTTAGGCTGCTTGGCCAGGGCTGGTTGCCATGCCAATTGGTGATCAAATCACACCGGTGCTTTTATAACCTCTGTTCTTTTCATTGCTGCCGATGCGCTACATTTAGCCCAAACAGGCGGCGGTTATTGTGTTTCTCAGCCTCTATTTGCTATGAACAGACAACATGTTCTCCGAGTAATGCTGCTCATTTATTTCCACCTGGGAGGATGAATACTGTGTGAAACCAGCCACCAGCTAAGAGGAGAGGCTTGATGAAAACAAGTGATTTTTCTCTCCCTTAAACCAGAGTCGCTATCATTGATGAGCTAATTGTGGGCTCATTATTTTTGCATTTTATTTTTCAAAACAAATTATCAGTCTGGAAACTGGATAGGAGTTTAAGTGTTTAGTCGAGTGTGTTATTATTTTAATGAGGCATTCTGGCGCGAAATCAGCAACTTATTTGCCTTTTCTCATCATTTCCGTCTTTCTTTTTGATTGCGTGTAGCGTGTTGTGTGCTGTTAAGAGAACCCAATTTACTGTAAACAGTGTACAGTTTAAAGGAATAGTGTTTAGAAAGCAAGTAAGATATGATGACAATTTATGATTTTACGAGGATCTATTGGATCTATTTCCTAACAACGAGTTTATTGATGCACATTGACTGATACAGTTGGTGAAGAGCAAGGTTATAATAGTTTTGATTCTATTTTAGTTTTGACTTTTCATTTTCAATTTAGTTTTAGTTAATTTTCAGAGTGTGTCTGCTCATTTTAGTTTAGTTTCAGTTTTTCAGAAAAGTAATTTTACTGTAGTTATAGTTTTTTTTCCTTTGGGCCAGGTATAATGTATCAGAAGTATGTAGTAGTAGTAGTTTGGAGAACTGCATAGGAATGGCCATAATGTTTAATGTTTAATCTTTGCGCTACTTTAGTGACACAATTGCGGCATCTCCTGGAAGATAACTTCTGTTACTGTAGGATTTGACGCCAAATAAATTAAAATTGAATTGAATATCAAGTCTGTTCAATTTCCATGGTTCAATGTCACAAGAGTTTAAATTCATGCTGTCTCCTTTTTTCAGTAGTGATATTTTATAGCTAAAAAACTAAAAATATTTATATGCATTTTTATTTTATTTTTATTAGCTTTTTTACTCAGGCAATATCATTTTCAGTTTAGTTTTTGTTTATCTCAAATGATACAATTTTAATTTATTTATTTCAGTTCACTAAAAATATTTTTCACTGCTTATTTTCATTGTAGTTTCAGTTATATATTTACTGCAATAAACCTGGTGAGGACAGGTTTTGTTGTTGACATCTGTACAGACACAATGATATAAAACCTGACATACTATATGCTTTGAATCCAGATCCATTCTTAATGAATGAGATTAGTATCGATCTTCTCATCACACTCGTAGAAAGAAAGCAATTAAGCATACGGTTATGTCCAAAAATGTTTAACTACATCCTTAAACTAAAGTCATAAACTACCAGCTTCCACAGAGGTGTCATCTAAAGGACGCAATTTCCCAAAATGCTGAACTATTCTATTAAACCAGGGGTTCTCAAAATTTTCCAAGGCCCCCCTTCAATAATCGTAACACTGATCAAGCATAATGCTTACTATCATTTGTACGTCAGATCTGCTTCATAGTGATAAAAAGAAACACATTTCAATTTGAATCATGTTAATCTCCCTTTTATACTTTTAAAAATATACTTTTTTATTCAAATTGCGTTAGAGTGAGTGAAGGGACTGATTCATGACTGATTGACGTGATGTGTCACAATCGTATCAGAGTTTCTAACGTGGGTGGGAGTAATGGACACAATATGCTTGTTTTGACGACGCAAATGGTCCCCCATTTATTAATACAGCACAATTTATAGTAAATTATTTTGCTGACCCCCTGACAGAGTGCCACTGAACCCCACTTTGAGAATGACTGCTTTAAACCATTATGCACATTTTTCAAAATCGGTTTATTTTTCAGTAAAAATCTGAGAATTGATGAGCCTTCTTCACCTGAAGCACCTGGATTATGATAGGAGGAGGAGTGTCATCAGGTGCGTGTGCTTTATCATCAGAAATGGTATTATAAAAATGTTTTATTTATGGTTTAGTCGGTCGTTGGCATTACTGTCATTACTGGTGGCAGGTAGCACATATAAGAGTATGTGTGTGTACACGTGTGCTTGTTTTTGGATTACGGCGGGATGGCAGAAGTGCTGAAGATGAAGGTTAGGGCTGAGCTAATGGTCGTTAAAGGCCCCAGTGTTTATCTTGTCCTTGTCAACATGAAATATAACCTCTCTCTCTCTCTGTGTGTGGCAGTAGCAGTGGGTTATTGCTGTGGGCCTCGGTCGTCTGCTCACCTCTGAAAGCCGGATTCGTGTGTAGCCACCGCAGCGGATCATTGGGAAATTTAATTACCCGTCTGAAAGCTCTTTCAATCAGACAGATTACCCGCTCTGCGTGTGCGCCTCTGTGTTTATGTGAGCGTGCATCGGGGTGTGTATGCGCGTGTTTGCAGGCGTATACGGTCAGTGCGTATGCATGTTAGCACAGGCTGCCCACTGAGCACCTCTCCCGGGAGCCCGGAGAGGCAGCGAGCGGGGAGAGAAACTGTTTTTTTCTAAATGCTTTTTTTCTCACACAAGTAGAGAGTAAGATTAATAGAGGGTGTATTTGATCGATTTCCATCACGCAGAGACAGATTTCTCACAAAGAAAATCAAAAGAAAACTGAACCTTTGATATTCTAACCCCAGACTCCGTTTTATTTAATAATAGCGCATGATACTAAGCAGCTCACAAAAGCAGCAGATTCAGTACAATAGGCAAATAAAGTAGCCTTAACGCCATTGAAATGTACAGCTGGATGGAAAATCAAACACAAATCAATTTGGTATTGAGGTCTTAGCGATAGATTCTTTATATGGTACTGCAGTTTAATACTGCTGAGGCCTAATCCCTTAGTCATGTGGACTGACTATATGATGTTTTTCTTTTTCCTCAAATGGACCAAATAAATCCTGTGAATTATGCTAAAACACAATACAGACAGTTCGGTTCAGTTCCAGCGCAACAATGACAGTATTAAGGCTGGGGAGAGGGATTTAGTGTTAGTGTGTTTGCCTTCAACACCATAGATCTGGGGCCAGATGTAGGAACAATGTATCTGCACAAAAAGAAATATGAATATGCAATTTCCCTATACGTAAATTGGTATTTATAAAAGCAGAATGTGCGGCGAGGATGTGCGCACCTCGCACACAACCAACAGCTGATTAAGGGCGTGTTTGTATCCA
The DNA here is from genome assembly GCF_015220745.1 of Sebastes umbrosus. Lineage (NCBI taxonomy): Eukaryota > Metazoa > Chordata > Actinopteri > Perciformes > Sebastidae > Sebastes > Sebastes umbrosus. Next base: position 12,944,633 of record NC_051285.1, read on the forward strand.
TTTCTGGTTGATTATGGGAGTCGAAATATGACTCGTTCTACGGCGTACACACAGTTTTAGCTGTAAATCTGCACAGTTTTATACATCAGACCACAGGTATTACATCCTGTCTGATAGTAGTCAGTGTTTCTTCACCTTAAAGGGAAAAATCAACATAAAGTGTCTTACTGAGATTTCGGAGATCCTCTCCAAAAGAACAACGGCATCAGGTGCTTCAGCAAGTGCTTCAAAACAGCAGAAAGGTCTGGCTCTACACATTATCATTCTGGTGTAGAGGAAACCTTTAAAACTATCACAATTGTCTTGGGGGGTGCCAAGCGTAGGATGCAGTGGCGGTGGCCTTGCAAAATAGATACCACAGATAGCTGAAGGGGGAGAGAATGCTGCGTGTGATAGGCGGCCAATGGCACATTTATACCCACAGTCTACATCCGGTGAGTCAGACTAACGTTCAAGTGACAGAATCCTCTAGCTGTTGCAGTAATTATGACAGGAGCAAATGAGAAAGGCAGGTGCCATTATTGTAGAGCAACAAAGTCTGAATAGGGAAGAGGTCGGGGTGGATGGATAGGTCAACGGGAGACCGCTGTTTGTTTCCCGTTTCAAACAGACAGTTTTTTAAAGCATGACAATCATTCCATAACTTCCACCGAGTGTTCAATATTGTAACCATGACGATGAAGGTCTCCTAACCTTTTAACCCAAACCATATTTCCCTAAACTTAACCAAGTTTTTGCGCCTGAACCTAACCAAACCTTGCTGACACATGTCAAAACAGATTAATTATATTATAACTGTAATTTGCTGACTGTGAAGGCCATAGCATAGGATTCACTTCATTTACATGCTCATTAAATCATCCAGCGAGCCACTCAGTTTTTTCCAATACTTACTTGTCACCTGTCTGTACACTATGAACTCTCTTGAAGCAATGCATTTCCCCAATGTTATTTACTTCAATAATGGAAGCTGTATTAGCCTCCACACACTTGTTGCCAGTACGTTTAATAAACAGTGCTTCTGATTCTACTGATACCATTTAGCTGCATGGTTTAGCCCCCCGCTGCACATCAGACCTTTTAATCCCTTATAAACCAGTATGCAGCCTGGACTCCACAGGGAGGATGGTCCCGGGCTTTCTAAAGTCAAAGACAAAAGGTGACCAGGTTTTTGCAGTCAGAGCTCTGGAGCTTTGGAAGACATGTCTAAAGAACTAAAGGAAACGTAGAAAAAGAAAAAGATTCATGATAATCGCTTTTTTAAAAAGGTATTTTCAAGACCGAATCTCTTCAGAGCTGTCAGTTTGAGAATCTCCTGTTTCCATCTCATTGAATTATCTTTGATTCTGTTTTACTTTGAACAACTTTTAAAAATATATTTTTGTGCTGTAACTTTATTTAACCTGTCAATTGATTCAGTTTTAACTTTGTTGTAAAAAGAATGACAAATGATGTATTATTAGTGATACAAAATAAGAAAGAGGAGGAGGAGGAGTAGTACCAGTAGTAGTAATAGCAGTAGTGTGGCTTTTATTTTGTCTGCGGTTTTCTCAAAAACTTTTAATTGGGAATTTAGAGGGAAGAACAGTTGATTACATTTTGTTTGTTTTTTTAATCTAGTGTATAGTCTGAGTTGTCAATCAAACACAATGTCATGGTTTTATTTGAAGATGTCTACATCCTGCTAATCTGGAGCTTCAAATTTGCAGTTGTGTTTCTTTCTATTGTTATGCATTATGTTAATATTTGGACAATTAAACTATCCCTGAGAGAAGATTACGATAATTCCAGGATGAACATTAATTGCAAATGGAAAAAATGGAAACTATTGAACATATGTGGTTAGGGTTGCAATTAATGATTATTGTCATTGTTAATTATTTTCTCGATTAATCGATTAGGTGTTTGGTCTATAAAATGGTGAAAACTGTAGATCAGTGTTTCCCAAAGCTCAAGATGACGTCCTCAAATGTCTTGTTTTGTCCACAACTCAAAGATACTAAGTTTACTGTCATAGAGGAGTAAAGAAACCAGAAAATATTCGCATTTAAGAAGCTGGAATCACAGAATTCTGACTTCTTTTTCCTTAAAAAAAAATCTCAAACCAATAAATCAACTATCAAAATAATTGCTGATTATTTAATAGTTGACAATTAACAGATTAATCAATTAATCGATTAATCGTTGCGGTTCCACATGTGGTATCCAGACGGTTAAAAATAGACAATATCACCTTAAATGTAATTGACAGGAAAGACACTCTTTGGTGTGACACCCATTGGAGGATTGATCAGCGTTGGTGTAGAGGTGCACTCTGAGTGCATTTTAGGTTATTGATTGATTGATACTGGATGATTTCCAGTAAAACAATAGTCGATCAATAGCTTTGCAGTTTAACAAAAGGTTCTTCTCAGCTTTGGTTTGACAGTGTTGAAGCATTAGCCGCTGCTTTTATGTATAACCACACGACGGTAGCTTTCAATGAGCGAGCAGGGGTTACACTCTTACTGAAGGACACTTTGACAGCACACACTGTGCTTTGGAAACAGTTTGGCAGTTGCAGGATTTGTTGCTGTGAACCCCAAGTTACTCGGTCTGGCCTGGAAGCAGACAATGTGCAGAATGTCCATGTGAGAGGAGATGGAACGGACAAGCTGCACGACGATAAGAAAATAACTCTACGCTGTCACCGGCTGGACTACTAGCAGATGAAATTCAGGAATACCAAATCTCTTCGCTGTGCCTGACTGATCTACTGTTTGCCTTCTGCTCTGCATCCTTCTGTTGCCTTGGGCACACACAAAAACAGTGCAGATCAAAGAGTAAGCTAATGTGCAATGTTGCAGCAAGATTTTAAACCAGATTGTTCACGACTTCTCATTTGGACTCCTTGATAGAATACCATCATGTTATGATAGAGTAAGAGCCAGAAATGCATTCAGAGCAGCTTGATGTACTGAAAGATAGCTCCAATATATGATTGACACAGTATGTGCAGGACAAAAATAGAGCTGACGTACAATACAAAAGTAAAAAGATACATGTTTGAAATATAGATGTTAAGGTTTTGAGACCATCAAGGAGAGAAAACATTATTGTACTAACAAAAATGTTCAACTTATTTTGTATTAACCCATTTATATTTGGCTCTATCTCAGGAACTTCAAGGAGCACAATCAAGTATTTGGCATCTATGAACCCATAACAAGCTGAATATCAAAGATATGCAAAAATATGCAGTGAAATTATTTCATATGGAAAACATTTAATAAACACAATGTTAACGTTTTTCCTAATTTTTCAAAAATCTTGACTTTGACTATTAATAAAAGTGTGATTTTTCATGTGATCTAAAAATTTGGTAAAAGTTGTACTGTTAGATGGTTGCCCAAAGTATGTCCGTACCAAATTTCAAGACTTTTGACCAATCAGAACAAATGTTGTGGCAAATTCTTTATCATACTAAATATAGTCTTCGGGCACAAATGGGAAACATATTCTAGTAACAAGTGTTCACATTTAATGGAGGCAATGATAAGCAGAAGGCTCTCAAAGTTAATGAGGTTCATCGTTAATAATTTGATGCCAAATTTAGAATCTCCCCTTGTACCCCTCTGGAGAGCTCCAAAACTCCTGGAGGTACACTTACCCCAGTTTGGGAATAGTGGTACTAGATACAATATGCTCTTCAGTGTACTATAGAGGGATAAAACCCTCAAAAGATCCAGGGGCCTCATTTCAGATTCACACACACACTCTTTGTGCTTCCAAAACAGCTCGAGTCAAAACAGTGATTCATGCCGCTTACTACTGAATTGGAAAATTTGCCAATTTTTTTACTTTACTTTTCTCAAAATGTCAAAAGTTCTCCTTTTAAATGGAGCTCCTGCTGAGCCGCTGCTGCACTTTTGTTCCATTCCCAGAGGGCATAGGTTGAGAAAGACAAACAATGGTCTGGTAGCTATAGGTTTGAAAGCTTATATGTTTGAAAGCTTATATGGTGCCATGAAGTAGTAAATACAGCTTTCTGTGTGCATAAAAATAGGATAGAGCATTACTCATTTATTAAAATGACCCATTCACTTCAATATATTCTAAAAGAGGGGATTTAAACCAAAAGGCCTCGTTTCTGAAATATTTTTTGGTAGCAATCATCCTCTGCACTCAACGATAAAATCTAAATATTTCATATTCTATGACCCACGATTTGACTGCGTGACAGTAAAATGACACATATGAGCAAAGAGACTGCATTTGAAGGGAGAGCTGTAATAGAGACAGAGCAGGCAATTGTTAAGAGAGGGATATTATAGAATTATTATTGTTCAGAGCATGCGCTGTTGCATAATGCAAGAGTCAACGCTTTGATTCTTCCAACTGCCTGTATGCCTTAACTTCCAGCGGTACAGACGCTGTATTTCAGCTTAAAACAGTATGCAAATGTTCTTCTGGGAATCAAGTGCTTATTTCCTGCATAAAAACATGCTTATTCTGGTTCAAGCCTGCCTTCATTTTGCACTTGTACTTGAATTAATTTCCCCTAAAAACCTGTCTCGAGCCGAAGCGCAGCGATTCTTTAACTTTACTCTTATACGCTGACATATTTGCATTGTTTGGTTATTTCCATATTCATATTCACACTCTTATTCTCCTGTTTCCATAATTAGGACTTGTACAGTAGCATATTCCCTTGTCAATATTCATGCCATTGGCCTCTGCCTGCAGCGCTGCAGTGCTACATTAAATACTGTAAGTATAATAAGTGGACAGTTGTGTTGAAATGATGGCATGCTCTAGTAGTATGCACACATTTCTGCTTGTATGCATTGTTCATTAAGCTATATTAATGCACATGCTCCACTGCTTTGGTCCATACGTGTCTCACATAATGTTTGACCCACAAGCGCCCTTCTGCATTTACATCGGTGTTTATGTTGTACAGTCAGGACCAGTCTTAGTACAGCGATGGAGTTTGATGCTCAGTATGGATGAGTCACATCACTGCTGGTTCCCATCTGTCGCTGTTAGCTTCTTTAGCTCAGCTGCAGCACACTTTGCGTTGTGCTTCCCAAACTTTTACGCTTCTGACGCCTTAAAATGAAGATCATGTCTACTTGTGACCCAATTTTCTTGTCTTATTTTGGTTAATATTTAGAAGCCTGCTGGACATTTGTTGGAAAATGACGAATAACTTTGTAACTTATCAAACAAACCGAATGATGAATGAGATTACATTGGAATTGTCCTTCGCATCTTTCTTTAAATTCATGACATTTTCCATTGAGGTCAAAGACAAGTGGTTAGAATAAGACATAAGGACATAATATTTTGTGTGTCATTTACAAATGGTGGACAAAATACCAAAACAGCACTTAATACAATACAGCAGCCTCACTGTACTACTATTCATTCCTGTTACTTGTTTGTTACACAAGCATCTTCTGTATACAGTAATATACAGTAACTTCTGGGGGGTTTATGCACCAACATCTGGCGCATGGATACAGCTCATTTAGTGTGACCTGAACATCTTTACTGTGGAGCTGAGCTGAGAGTTGAGCAGCGCCATTATAGAACACATGTTTATTAAATCCCCACAGCGATGCACAATTATCATATTCCCTTTCCACGTCGCTGAGTGGAGGTTGAAACTTTGGATTATGCTGGTACTGTATGTGCATTATACAACTCAGTGCATCACGGGTAATTACTTTAATGCTCATTCTAGCATGTTTTCTCAAGGCAATGCTGTATGCCACCAACATGCACTGTAGCTACATACATAAAGAATCAGACTCTAAGGTTGTGCTTACGTGAATCCCTGGGTTTAACACTATGAAGCTGACCTACTTGATATCATGTTATATATATTTCCTGCTCTCCAAATTATATTTTCTTTACATTTTTCTGTCGTCTCTCTCTCTCTCTCCTGTCTCTCTCTTCATCCCCCACCTCCTTGCTGCATGGCCATCCAATAACCAATGCCACGCTTCATTAAGTGACCATTTGAGTGTGTGGAGAAACATCTCCTGTTCTTCCAAGGATCGTTAGTTTTGACCTCCACTATCTCTAACATTTGCCACTTTTTTAAATCTCATGAGCTCAGAATGAGAGACAGATTTTCTAACAACAACAATATAATTTTCACATATTCGCTGTTTTATTATAATGTTTTCAAATAATTTCTAGTGCTCTCAAAGTCCCAGAGTTGGGGTAAACTAATGACTTTATAGTAGGGTTGTTAATAAAATATTTAATCTTGATTAATCGCATGATTGTCCATAATTAATTGTGATTAATCGCATATTTTTTATCTGTTAAAAATGTACCATAAAGGGAGATTTGTCAAGTATTTAATACTCTTATCAACATGGGAGTGGGCAAATATGCTTGCTTTATGCAAATATATGTCTATATTTATTATTGGAAATCAATCAACAATGACAAATATTGTCTAGAAACCCTGTAGTTATCATAAAGTTGGCATGTCTGTAAAGGGGAGACTTGTGCGTAACCATAGAACCCATTTTCATTCACATATCTAGAGGTCAGAGGTCAAGGGACCCCTTTGAAAATGGCCTTGACAGCTTTTCCTTGCCAAAATTTAGTGTAAATTTGGAGCGTTATTTAATGTCCTTTGCTACAAGTTAGTGTGACTTGGTTGGTACAAATGGATTCCTTAGGTTTTTCTAGTTATGATGCCAGTATCTTCACTCTAGCTCAAAAACTGAGCCCGCTGCAAATTGCGTTAATGCGTTAAAGAAGTTAGTGGTGTTAAAAACGAATTTGCGCTAACGTGGTATCCCGTTAACTTTGACAGCTCTACTTTATACGGTATACTGCATTGACAAACGGTACTGGTTTCATTGAGTTATATGAGAATAATCCTGTATGCTTTCAAGGAACACATTTGTCTCTCATAATCAGTAATGTGTTCACGCAGAACAAGAAGCACAGTTAACAGGACATGATGTGCCTCAGCTGTTCTGCTTCGTCATAAAGGGGGCTTTCCATGTTGGCAGGCAGGCAGGCTTATTTATGAAGCTTTATCTAATATTTTATCATAGCAGTTAATCTCACTGCACTAATACCCAAATGCGTCAACTATTATATCCTGGTGTATTTAAGGCTTTAGGCTTTATCAAAGCGTTTTTTTTTTCTCAGCAGAACAAAAAAATCACCTTACAAAACAACACAGCGCTGAGCTTGCCTTTGATTTCAAAAAGAAGTGTATTTACATGTTCCTGTGTGCTGGGCCTGCAGCTAGTGCAGGTCAAAGCACAGGTAACATGCTGCACTCACATCACGCCACTGAGAGTGGATTTCTTTCTCACAGTTAGAATGAAAGAGCTGTTGGAGTGAGAAAAGGAAGATGTTTTACAGATGTGTGTAAAAGAGTTTATTTTGTGAATGTGTGTATACGGTATATATAGCTGTATACACACACATTCCCAATGGCTTCATTAAGTTTTACAATTGTGTTATAATCTGCACATCTGAGGACTCCTCTCACCACGTCTTAATCCTGCTCTAATTTCTGTCTCCCCTTCGCTAAAGGTAGAAAACATCCCATGCTAAATCCTATTTTTCTCTATCCTCGATAACCTCTGACCTTGGCTAAGCCAGAGAAAAGCCCTCTGGGAAATGAAACATGAAGCCAGTTATTTGATGCTTTTTTTTTTACAGATCTCTGCACACTAACATTCATAAGGGCCTAGAGACACACACACTCTGTCACACACACACACACACACACACACACACACACACAGATAGAAGCACTGACCTCTACACCTGAATGGGTATAAGACTACGCATTTAACATGAAGATGATCCTGTGACCCTGAAGTAACACGTCGACTCTTTGACATCGCCAGTCAATTGTATGTATTGATGTTGGTCTTTAGCAGATGACTTTGATAACGGAGGGACTGTGTGTGAAGAAGACTTTAGGGGGGGGGCTTCATCCCTGAGGGAGCAGTTATTCTGAGAGGGAATGGATGGTGTGTCACATTATGCTGTGTTGGGCAGAAACACAACTGTTTTAGTAATGGCAACCCAATGACCTTTCCACTAATGCCTCGCAACCCCGTCCCACTTCACAGAATCCCAACAACAAACACCTCCAAAACAGCAGAGTCTGGTCAAATTTAATGAAATGCCGATATTGAGCTCTGAAACGCAGATTGCGAACAAACGGAAACTGTGTGAATGCTTCTTCACTACAGAGGTGAAAGAGGCCAGAGTTCCTTCGAAAAAAAAAAATTTAGGGCGTCTTGGAAAACTGATAAATGATCAACCATTATCTTATAGCATTTCTAATGCTGCAATGTATTATGTACCTCGCTCAGCAGCTGGATTCTTGCGATATCACACGAAAATCCATCTTGTCAGGCTTCAATTAATGTGTTTGTGTCCGGTCAGCCAGCTCACGGACCAATCGGCGTCCTGGGAGGAGCTCTTGGCAGCTACGGACGTGGCTTAGGTGTTATGTGATGACACGGAGAGGTCATGGATGTATAAAGAGAACTGGATACAGCGTTGGAGGCGGGCTCCCGTTCATTACTATTAGAGTTGCTCAGTGGCGCGTGAAGCCAAAATGGCTCGACTGTCGAGTGATGAAGTACATGGATTGTTCGTCGATCTTCTGCATCCATTGGGCCCAATAGAGCAGGCGCAGTAGCGTTTCCTTTAACCCCGCCTCCCAGCCTCTTAGTCTCGTTCACATGAACGGAGGAAGGGAAATAACTCTGGATTAAGCTATTAGTGCATTTTACAACTTTTAAGACCTAATGATTTAAATAAGGGCTATTCAAGTGTTCATACTGAGAAGTTGAATTATCTCAAAACCAAATTATCCGCTGAGTTACAGACGTCTCTTTCCCAATTTAAGTCTCTAGGGAAAAGTCTTTTTGGGCCCAATGACAGACACGGAAGTTGTAGTACCACCGTTTGCCACTACGAAAATTTGCTTCAACGCCCGCTGCTCTTCCTGGAGGCTTGCGAGAGGCGACTGTTCGTTCTCAACAACAATGGCGAATCCTGAAGAATTAAGCGTAAAAGCTGCGATAGCATCAGTTATATCAGAACTGGAGAGTATTTCCTCACCGAAAGAGTAAAGAACGGCACTGCAGGCTTTTCTCGATGGAAAAGATGCTTTCACTCCTCTCCAGACTGGCGACCGCAAGAGTTTGATTGACAGATGGTTCATCCAATAATCGGCCAAGTATTTTCTGCAAGTGCCTGCCCTTTTCCAGACAGTTTGCAATGACGGCTGCTCAGATGCTTCGGTGTAAAAAAAAAAACATCTGGAGGGTCGGGTTAATGTATTATAGCTTTTTCGAAATAATGGAAGAAATTATTATTTTAAAGAAATAATCCAAATCTAATTAAACTTCAACATTCCTGTCATCTCTAGTTTTAAATGTGTGTGGCTTATGTCTGTTGTTGTTTTGTGTGCCTATGCTTTTATTGTGTGTGGATTTGATGTCACACACAACAGTGATTACTATAGCAGCGACCAGCCTGTGTGAACTGGTACCAGTCCGTGCAGTGTTGGCTACAGATCTGCAATACTGTTATCAGACAAGAATGAACATCTCCTACCTACTCTCTGCCTGCTGCCACCTCCTGCCAGTGCAACCAATAAGTAAAAACCTGTTCTTCCCGACCACACACCTCTGGTCGGCTACAAAAACAAAATACTGAAGCTGTCCATGGCTCTGACATGTTTTTGTTATGGCTGAAACCCCCCTGGAAGTGTGTAGCTCAGCAGTGTAATGCCAACATTGCTCTGTAGGAACAGGAATCTAGACCTAGTAATCAACAATTGGAAGTGCATCCCTCCAAAATAAAACTACTAGGACAGTGCTACAGTACAGGTACTTAGGTATAGGGCAAGTTTAGGCTAAAAGTTTGATTATGTAAAGTCAACAAGAGTTTGGTCAAGGTCAGACTCATGCTGGACGATATTTCATCAGAGGACCATGTTGCCTACAGCTGGGCTTACACGGTACGATTTTAGCCTTTTTCTGGCCCGAATTTTGAGCTGCATGACTCATTTTAGAGTTGAGTTTCAGCTTGGTCAGGTGTCGTTTGCCGTGCAGTGTACAGGGGGGACCGAGGGCCGATTAACTCCGCCTGACTGGCCGTCGAACAGTCCAATGAATTTCTGGTATGTCCGAAATTTTGGTCGGCCGTCCACAAGCTCTTTTTTTTTTTTTAAATGTTTCAGTAGACAGGATGGCACAGATGATCAAGGCGGCATGTTTCGGCCTTTTTAGCAATGTGACCCATTCAGACCTCTGCTATCAAACAAACTTTACCTGCCTCGGAGCTTTCAAACTCATTTTTATTGACGACGGTCAACAGCAAGAACGGTCCATGTTTTTTCTATTTTACACGTACAGTGTGAGCACCTTAATCGTGAGCTTATGGCTTTACATCGCAAACAATCTACTCATACAGTAGGAGTAGGAATTACACAACAACATTTCTAAAATCGTACAGTGTATGCCCAGTTTAACAGGACTTGTTATCTTGACACTAGCCAGAGTGACAAATCAACCAGTCCTGCAACTGCTGAAAATATTAAACATGTTTGATAATGATTAAATAGGAGCTTGACTGTTCATCATCAAGCCAGTTCTGAAAATTTGTCTCATACGTTGTCAAGCACTAGAATAGCCTGAAACTGGGTTCCTTTAAACAATAGACACTATAAAGTATTCATTGTTAATGAAGTGAGATATGTCCTCCCACCACACCTTCACTTTCTATTACTTTCTGCTTTAATAGCCAAATAAGTGTTTCTATTCTCGTATCTCCTTTGCATATTCAGTGTTATGCTGGGAAAATAGAATTCTCTCACCTCTCAGTCACATGTTGAAACTGTCATGTATGACAGCTGTGTGAGAAGAGTCAATTATTTTTAAGCACATTTTAAGATGGAATTCGGTTATACTTTTTCAGAGCTGACGGTTCAGAACCAATTATTATGATGCATTTGATATTATTTGAATAAGATATTCAAATAATCACAAATCTGCAAATTTAGTCCCTGATTAACTGAACTGAGTGAGTAAATGAGCATAACATTAAAGGCTAACGTCTTGATTTTCTGGTTTCCAGCTGTGGGAGACACACACGCACACACGCACGAGATGAGGAAATGGTGAAGTCCTACTTAAGAAAAAAAATCACATTCTATGAGTACTGTCAGCCTTGAAATGACACATCTGTGTGATCATTATCATTATTATGTCGACTTTGGAGTGATCCTCTCTCTTTTTACGTATTCTCACATCAACACTGTGGTCAGCTTTGATCATTACCATTTTATAAACTGCATTGATTTCAGCCAATAGCCAGCACACTGAACACCGCTTTTAATAATAATCATCACTGGGCGAGGACTGCGTCTGTCAGTCTCCTCTCAAGGTAACAACATTGGCGACTGCAGCCTCAAACATTCATCAAGCATCTTTTTCATTTAGCACCATCAGTCAGCAGCATATTCCTCCACTTTCTCAGAGGCTAGCTGCCTTTCACCACCTTTAGCCTCTGCACAAACTAAGTGAGCACATATAGACTGAACTGATATCAACCATCCCTTGCAGTTCCTGGTAAGACAGCAAACAAGCCGACCTCTGAATTGTCTAAGTAATAGAGCGATAATGGGATTTGCAACTGTCATGTAACTACTGAACAGGTCTTTTTCCAAAGAAGACATGTTACAGTAGGAAAAGCACAGGTGTAAATAATAAAATGATGCTTCAGTTTCAGGGTCCTGGTATTGTGAATGCTGACTCGCTGTCACAGCTTACTGGGAGACTTGAATATAATGAATTAGTAACTCCTGTGCTTTTCCTGCAGTGGGACAGACCTATTTCAAATTGTAATAAGTAGTTTTGCTGCCGAAACCTAAACAAGTTGTGCCCTGTGAAGACGGAATTTTATATTGAAAAGACTGAATGTATGTAACGAGCGGAAATTGTCAAGTGTTGCTGGACATTCGTAGGAGGACTGACTTTTCGTAAGATATCACAGGAACCGTTGTATGAGGATACGTTGCATATGAACATGACAGCAAGTTTATTCTTTCAAAACTGCTCATCATCTATCTCAATCCCTTTTAACATTACCTTGAGATTATTACCATCAAGGCATTGTGCAAATCTTGTCAGAATAAAAGTAAAAATCTGCTTCATACCAATTATTACAAGAGATGGAAATTAGTCACCTTGCAAGAGCGTCCATTTTTCATGTCTCACTTGTGTCTTTGTGTGTGATTTTCCTGAAAAAAAACAAAAAACACTGCTAATTTGATCAAAGATTAATATGTGTTTGATTCCTGTCTGTCTTCTGTCTGTCTTCTGTCTGTCTCCATCCATTTATCAGACCGGCTCTGTTTTTTGTTTTTTTATTCTTCATCCTTGTCCCATCCTGCCCTCCAGGCTTCAGCAGCATGTCAAATAGATAATCAATAGCCTCCTGTGGCTTTGTTCCCCTGCATGCTAGATAATGGTTAGAGTTGCCAGTGTGCTGAACACACCTCATTAACCACTGGTTGTAGTGGTTTGGCTTTTCCAGTGCAGCCCGGCCCCTATAGCCAACAGTATGACGAATGCACCTGACAGTCATGGCAATGACACACATATTTCAGCCCTGCTGCTGCTTCATGCATGACTATTCTCATCACACTCGGACGCACGCCAAGTCAAGTCGTGAAAAACAGATGACTGCTTTACATCTTTATTTATTTGTCCTTTATGCTCAAACGTACATAAATAAACGCACAACTGTGGCGCCCTGCAGGTGTGTTTGTATGTAGAGGAGGGTTCAAATTAGGGGTGTCACAATTCTCCAAATCCACGATTTGATTTTACTTTCAGCTTTACGGTCACGATTCGATTCGATTTTTGATTTAAACATGCCATTGTTAGACTAAGGAGTCTTGATTCATGAAGATCAACAGATCACTGGATTTATGCCCTGACAACTGTCATTTACACTTTCAAATTCTTCTTTAAAAAGAGAACTGGACTCCCTTTTTATTACCTCCGCCAAGGCCGAAGGCCTAGGAAGGAGGATATGTTTTCAGCGGCCTTGGTTTGTTGGTTTGTTGGTTTGTCTGTTAGCAGGATTACTCCAAAAGTCCGGAATGGATTTGAATGAAATTCACACAATGAATAATCCATTAGATTTTGGTGGCAGCGATCCGAACCATGATCCGGATTCAGGAATTTTTTTAAGGATTCCGATCAGCCAGAACATTAAGACCTTTGGGTATAACACATGCGCAGTGTAACTGATGATGCGTTGATGACGCATGACCCCGCCTCTTTCCTTCAGAGAGAGAGAGACAGAGAGAGCGGGAGAGTGGTAACAACTGTAGATTCTGAGTTGTTTTCACATTAAACTCGGTGAAATTACAGTTGAGTTTGACCAAAGCACACTTGGTGATTGTTGGAAAGAGTAATGACGACGGTTTAAGTGTTTTACGATGCTCCGCTACGTACAGCTGATCTCAACATAAACAAAAATACACGCGGATGATGGTACAAGCTGAACGGAGAGGGGGGCAGAGGTCTGCGCTCTCCGAGTGCCATTCTAGTTTCAAAAATTAGACTACAACAGTCTACAAAATAAAAAGCTGCATCTTTTCAATATCACTATCTGTCTGACCCACTTCAGTACATAATCACTACAAAAACAAAACATTCTGCAGTGCATTACAAGAGTGCTGTAATCTACAAAAATACTGTATTCCAAGTGCTAGACTGAGTAGTTTGAGTTTGCTGTTTTATGTTCCAAAATGCAAATGTTACTTTTGTTAGTGTTTGTAATGTAATGTGTCTGTTCAGAACATGGTGGCTTATGTTGGTAATTGTGATTTTTGTACTGGTTTATAGTTCAAACCATGAGTGAGGTGGTCGCTACATTTCTTGAGTACAGCTGTATATTGCCTTCGTAGGCGGGGGCAGAGAGAAAAAAAAGTAATCGTCAATCCTGCTTATAATTTCGATGGTCAAGATGGGAAGCTAATTTTCGTGACTCCCCTAGTTCAAATCAATCAGAAGGTATGATAATAAGTATTTTAAAAGTAGAAACTAGCTGGCTGAAATCCAGAAAGCCCATCTTATATCACACATACTGCACCTACACACCATGAAAAAAAAAATCAAGTCAAATCATTAATGTGGGAGGCCAAATGCAAAATAAGCAGGGAAGCCAAGAGAATGGAGAAATGGACAGCAATGGCGGAGTGGATCGTAAAGAAGGATGGAGAAGCTCAGAGATAATCCAGAGACTGTTGTCAGCAGTTCTGCCTCAGTGCATGTGTGTGTGTGTGTGTGTGTGTGAGACAGAGACCTGCATGTGGTGTTATTCACAGCCACACATGTATGGAGACAAACATCACCTGAATGGTGATTGCTACGCTGCAACACCGACTTCCTATCAACAAATCAATACATTTATTTAGCAAGAGAGAGAACTTGAAATATATTTATGTTCTCTGCCGTGAATGCAATTTAGAAAACTTTGCAATTGTCTACAGCGCTAATGGTTTATTTACCCATTACATAGCACATTCACACATCTAAAACTCCGGGACAGGCAGGAAGCTGCAGACAGCCCAATACAAACAATGCAATCAACATGGAAACAGCCAATAACAAGACAGTGTTAGCAGCATGGAAAGACTATAATTATTATCTCCAGTTATTGGGGATAAATTGGATGCAGTTTTTTTGTGTATTTATATAATAATGCTTCAATGAGAAAAGAGAACTTTTAAAACAGGTCATGTTTGCTTTAAGCCTCATATCTTTAGAGCACAAACATCTTTCTCTCTCCGTTTCTTGCCTCCTCTCGTCCTTTTTTCCCCTCCACCTCATACTCTACCTCTTCCCTGATTGGACGAGCTCCCTTAACTGTAGCTTTTGATTGGCTCAGAGGCTCAGAGGGCACTGTCGTGCAGTCTCTGTGTCATACGGAGACAAAGCTGCGGTGTCTCTATTTCAGACACTCGTGGAGCACACAGCTGTGCATGCATGCAGACTCACTCACTCACACACCGGCTAATTTTTCCTCCTCTTTTCACCCAAACACTCCAATGTTATGATATTGATTCTAAATAATTGAAATGGAGTCATGCCTGCACTCCATTCCCCAAAGTAATCATGTGGAGCAGAGATGGAGACTGTGAGCATCGGGTCCATCGTGTCATCATGTTAGTCGTCTTGTTCATTCCGTTTCATTTCCTACAAGCCGTAAAATTTTAAATTCGATGCCATCCCTCAGCACAGCGAATACACAAGTCAAGACATTATTTAGTCACTCAGATCATTTCACAATAATGTTGTGATTCCTTTGGTGGAATTGCAAAGGCTAGAAAAAAAAATAGTGGACCAAAAGCATGTGTAGGCATGCAATTTCCTTTTCAGGGAATGATCTGATGATCTTTACTATCTTCCCCCCCAAAGAACCCTGTCAGAGCACAGTCAACCTCTGCTCCTCTTCCACTATTATTATTCATTATTAAACATGTATTGAGCGCAGTATGAAAGGTGTTACTACTGTCACAGCTTTGTACCGTGACATCTTAATAGAGAACATTTTTGGTAATTTTCTGATCGCTATTATCTGGTGACGGAGAGAAAAATACTTCCACACATAACCCCTCATAAAACCACAACTTGTCAATTTTACTCAGTTTTTGTATGGATTAAATAAACTAATTTGTATATAATGTGTTAGTGAGCTTTAGAGATGCTGGTAGGCAGATAGCTGTTTCCAGTCTTTATAATAAGCTACACTAAATGGCTGCAGCCTCTAGCTTCATTTAGTGCATAAACATAAGACTCGTATCAATCTTCTCATCCAACTCTCAGCAAGACATCGAATAAGCGTATTTTCCAAATGTCAAACTAAAAAGGTCAGTATATTTTGTGGATGGTTAGATCATGGGTCGAAAATTTAAATCAATATCACGATATTAATATGTTTCGTGGAGGGGTCTTGCATCGTCCTGAAGGGGTTTATTTCACAACAATGACCCGCTAGCTGTGCATTTTCCCACTTATTACACGACTATTTACTTAAGAAATCAATAATTTGACAGAAAAATGGTCCTCCGGAGTCCGACTTCAGAACTTCGCCCATAGCAACGGTCTGTTTAGTGATATGTACGTGGTAAACGTATATGTAAAATAATTAAATTGATATGCAATGCAATAAACTACGTTCTACTATAATGAATAACATCAGACAAAGCTAATCAAATGTGCAAAACAAACGGTCAATAGCGATTTTGAATTGTGATTTGCTTGGAATCAATGTGAACAAAATTTCGTAAAATAATAACACTATATG
Source organism: Sebastes umbrosus (assembly GCF_015220745.1). Lineage (NCBI taxonomy): Eukaryota > Metazoa > Chordata > Actinopteri > Perciformes > Sebastidae > Sebastes > Sebastes umbrosus. The sequence goes on from NC_051285.1 coordinate 12,961,010, forward strand.
CTCATATCACCACAATATGCTGCTCTGCACGGCCGTCGTCATGTTGAGAGCCGCGTGGAGACATTAAATATGCTCTGAGTTTCGTATTGAGCATCTTTAATAAAAAATATCTAGCACATGTTTCCCCCCGTGACGGTCTTTAACTATGCGTCTGCGTATTAAAAATTCTAGACATTTTCTATTTTTAAAAGAACACTTCTAAAAGGACTGTACAGCCTTGGCAGAGGTATGCATTCTCTGAGTGCTTTCTAGTGTGAAAACTGGCACTGGTTTATAACTGTACAGGCCTCCCTGCTTAGCAAAAGTTACAGACGCAGCATAAAATAACTGGAAACTGAGCAGGAACCAAAGCAAACAGAATTCAACTGTGTTGGACCATAAGCTCGCATCCCAAAACATAATCTAAATTTGACCTTGATATGTCAAACGCAATGATGCTAGAGGCATGTGTCTCATTTCCACTGACTCATTTTAGGCTTAAACAGTATATACAGTAGATCAGCAACTCGGGAGGAGAAATATATGAAATAGGAAATGATAAATTATTTCTACCGCCAGATAAGTTGCTCTATTGAATTTCTTCTACTTATCATTTATCACTGGAGTCCCATGAGGCTTAGCTGAGCATGTTTCACTCTGCTGTATATCAGATCCTCTGATCTCTTCTGTTACTGTGCATCACATTAACTTATATAATACCCTGCTCTGACATCCTTTACATTAACATTTCCAGTACAATCATAGCACAGACTAAACCCACAGCTTACAGATTTTGCATAGTTAGATTTAAAAAAAAAAAAAAAAAAAAAGGCATGACAGAAGAAAGACAGGAGACATCAGAGAGAGGTGGGAAGAGATGAAGGGAGTGGTTGAAAGAGTGATGGAAGAGGTGGGGGATGCACAGATGGGGTTCAGGGTGAGGAAAGAGAAGATAACTGTGATTTGGATTTCAATGTGAAACGATGCAGAAAGAAAGAGGTGGAGAGGAGGGAGGGAAAGAGAGCAAGGCTATGTCAGGAGAGGATGAATATTTCATCAAACTTGTGAAGACCTGGAACACACACAGAGAGAGAGAGAGAGAGGTGGGGGAGAGTGAGGGTAAAAAATAGAGAGAAAGAACAAGAGAAGGACATCTACATCTGGAGCCAGTTGTACCAGCTGTTCATAAGTTCAAAGTTGAGTCTGGCGTCTTTAAGTGGGGACTTATATGCATCACTACATTAAACACACAACTATGTCCTCCAAACTTAACAACAAAGTGGGTCATTTGTCATTGCCTTCCCATGAATGAACATACCGCGAATGATATACAATATACTTGTTAAAAAATACTGTTCAATAACGATGGTAACAGTTATTCTCTAGTATAGAACGAATCTCAACAGTCACCTTAATTAACCAACATTCTCACAGATTAACCTAGAGTGTTTAAGTTTTCTTAAAGGCCCAATGTGTAACAATTAGGGGGAACTATTGGCAGAAATGGAATATAATATTAATAAGTATGTTTTTATTAGTGTATAATCACCTGAAAATAAGATGTACCGTAGAATGAGACGTTTATATCTACATAGGAGCAGGTCTTCTTCACGGAGTCCGCCGTGTTTCTACAGTAGCCCAGAATGGACAAACCAAACACTGTTAACTTTTCCTGCTTGGGCCGGAGTCTTTACTCGGTCCCATCACCGCCGCTGCTCTCTTGCTTCACCACTCACTTCCCATGTACACACACACACTCAACACACTGGCTCTGCTCCAAATGACCTACGCTACTCTTACAACAACCGTCTCTAGAGAGGATCATTCGCATTTTCGCTTCAACCACTGTAGAATCCTACACACTGTTCCTTTAAGCTACATTAAATTAGAAAAACACAACAATACTCTTCAAACATTATTCCAGAAACAATAGATTAAATGACCAAAAAGTTTGCACTCTATACTACTATTACTTATAGGAAGTTTTACCTATAGTACAAGTAGTAGTAGTACAACCAAATGCTGAATAAGACATTTTTAGGCAACCAAAAAGGTTATAATTAACTATCATGAACTGAAAACACACTGTGAGAGGGTCAAAGCTGTAAGACGAAAACACGGACAACTCTCAGACCGGACAACGCCAAGGTAGAGACCTGTCAATCACAAAGTAGCCACGCCCTAAAGCATCCCCTGCTTTATGGTCTATTTGACTCTAAATGAGACCATAATTTACTAAATGAACATCATGCTGTATTGTAGAAGACTTGAAACTAGTGATTGAGACCATAAACTCATGTGTACAATGTTTATTGAGGTAATAAATCAAGTGAGAAGTAGGCTCATTTTCTCACAGGCTTCAAGTTTAAGGCACTTCTGCATCGACTTCACTCCTCCGACCCGTAGGTTGCCCGCTGGTTACAGCCTTTCTGTTTACCTTTTGATTGCTTTTGGACTATGCTGAACATGTTTCTTAGCAACTGAATTACACATTACTAAAAGGTCTTTAGACTACTAGTTGAGACATTAAATCTGTATTCAGCGATTTTTTTAGTCACTTAGGGGCAGAGCAGCGAGCTGTCAACACAACTTTGACATATTATAACCATATAAAGTTGATATGGCAAACTTGCTAGCAAACAATTGCGTTTTCATACATCCAGCAAACACTGAGCAACATCCGAATTCATTCGTTCACTCTCTTTTAGCTCTAATTTTGGTCTCCACCCACTCCGGAGGGAAATATTTGTCTCTTTAGCTGCTAAATGCTCCACTATGTTCACCAGCTAATCGTTAACTGTGTCTGTCCGGCTATTCGTGCTGGGCAGGTAGAGCATACGGTTGGTTTATGGAAGCTTTTTCCACTGAAAACATACTGCTGCTGAAAATAACACTGGGTTGTGGTCCATAAGACAATGAGCTGAAAGACTGCAGAGTCGGGCGATAATTCTCTGTGGGTTCATCACTATGAACAACCCCATTTCATCCATTGTTAATATACAAATATTGATTTGCAGCTCTAAGTTTTAATGGTGCAACCTGACGAGCTAGAAGCTACTAAGAATTTCTCCCCTCTCTCTCTCTTCTATATCTTTTCCATGCCTTGTTTTCCACCACACAGACTTCCCTCTGCTCATACAATCACTTATATTTTCTCCTTCCCCCTCAGCTTCCCTCTCTCTCTTTACCTCCTTTCTTATTTTTTTTTCTTCCTCCTCACTCTCTATTAAAAATAGTTTCCTCTTCTCACCTCTGCTCGGTCTTGCAAGTTTATTTTGGTCCTGTGCCTGTTAGCATCGCACGCTGGTTGTCACCCTTATCCACCACCACTTTGCTACCCATCCCTCACTCCTCCCCTCCCTCGTCTTTACGCTGGCCTAAATAATTTTCTTCCCTGGTAATCCTTTCTCTTTTGATCACTTTTTTTTCCTTCCTGGTTGGTCAGTTCAGTCTAGGCCATCCATCTTCTTCCGCTTGTTTACCGTCTCTTTCTCCCTCCTCTTCCTCACTCGGTCCATCTCTCCTCTCCCGGTCATTTAGTGGGTATATTTTCAGCAGAGGAAGCGTACGTTTTGGGGTTCATCAGTGGCGGGGTGCGAGGACTCAGCCTGAGAGGTTGCGTGGGGGTTACTGCCATTGTGGAACTATAATTACCTCAGCTGTCAGTCAAACAGCGTTACGTTTACACACACACACACACATATATATATTTATATATCCAGTATATATAGACTCTTGTAAAGTCAGTAGGGCTGTAATTGTACGTTTGGATCTTTTACTTTACGTAGGAATATACAGCTGCTTCTGCCCAACATCCTGCTGTGTGTCCCACTTCTGGTGCCAACAAAGGGTGACTTATAGTATGAGTAACTAAAAGGAGAATTATCCGGTGTGTAATGCGTGTTAATGTTTGTTCTCCTGTTTGTGCATGTATCTGCTTGATTTTTAGTTTGTATAATGACGCTTTAGTCTCTGCGGGGGCAGTTTTGTCTCGCTGACTCGTGCAAGATTCCTTGTGGGTCACCAAAGGTCATCATTTTTGATTCCGCTTCTGCATATGATTGCGTCGCTTGAGGAAACAGAGCTAATTAGGGGGACTAGCTGATATGTATGAAGGAAATTTCCTATAAGGCTGTGCAGGGATAGCGGTGGGCGTACTACAGTGTAAAACTAAATATCTGTAGGCCAGGGATTTGGTATTAACCTAATGGTGTGCAGGATTTTACACACAGAGAGAGAGAGAGACATCTTTAGGGTATGGCAACAGTAAATGGGAAAATATACAATGAAAATAAAATGCCCCCATTTCTAAACAGATTGCGAAAAATACCCTGTCAGTCATCCGAACATCATGCAAAGTATTAAACTGTTAAATTTCTATGTTGTTTGGCATGAAATTTCAGTTGCCACTAAATACGAGTGCAAAACAAACCAGTAAGCAATTATGTTTTCATCCGCCAACAGTCTCCAGACGTGACACATGCCTCAATTTTTATATTTCACAAAAAGGCTGCGTGTGCTCTCACTAGAATACATCAAGCTCGAACCTATCATGTATCAAATGGGTGTTATCATATGTTTGTTGCAGCGTCCTGGTCTCGGCTCATCCAGTCACAGCGCAGTAATTGGAAAAACAAAGTCAAATTCATTATAAATCAAGTTTTGACCTCGTAAACCGTGATGCATGCCAATTAGGGATGGTATGGTGAGCGCGGTACAGCGGAGACAACATCAACATTGTTTTGGAGTGCGGTTAATGCTGCTAACTATAGTGTGCAGTGTATGCCGAGTGTGGATTCAGGGAGAGCCGTGTTAAATATTTCAGCTGATGTCCTCGCAGGCGTTTGCTGTACTCAAAGAGAGAAAGAGAGACTATTGATGCGGTTAACAGCTGAAAGATGGATGAGGATAGATCAAACTAAAGCAGCAATAGCAACAAGGCAGTAACAGTTTATTATCTTTGTTTTTTACTGTAAAATTACTGCGGTTTAGAGTATCATTGAAAGCGAGAGTGTGAGCTGGAAAAACTCATGTTTTGGACTGAGATGATGGAAAAACTGAGCGTGTCCCAGAGTGCTGTTCGACTTGGATCCCAGCTGACTCCTACACAACTGTTACACCAACAGGGAAGAGTCGATGTGGAAAAAGAAATCACCTCAGCTGTTGTTTCTTTTAAACCTTCCTTTCACACGTGTTTTTCTTATCATCTCCTTGATCTAATCGTTTCCTTTCTTTGCCCGTGTTTACTCCGTTCAGACCTGGCATCTGGCATCAACATGCGTCCTAAGTCATCGGATCACAAGTGGACAGCTCTAAGTACGTCTGTTCACACATGGCATTAGAACGCGTCTCCAGTGACCACTTGTGACCTGATCTCACTTCCCCGCTCTATATGCAAATAAACACGTGGTAAACACACGGCTAATATAGCAGACGTTGTGACGTAATATTACATCAATGTCAGTAGTAATATCCTACATAATGGTGAATTTGGATACATTTTATTAACGGATCCCAGCGGGACGTCAGTTAGGGGACCACCTCAGAAGTTTTTTGCGTTCACACCTGTACTTAGAGCTGTCCACTTGTGATCCGATCACTCAGGACACATGTTAATACCAGGTCTGAACAGGGTCACTGTCTCCATCACTGAACTGGCCTCTACCAGAATATGTATGTTTGTTCAAGTCGGGTATTAAAATCCAACAACAAGTAAAACAATGTGATCTATGAGAGAAAAAAGCCTTTTCCACATCTGCCTGCCTCTTTCCTGTCTATGTCTCAACAACAAGTCTCAAATTCCAACACACAAAACGGAGAGAGGTTGTAGACGTTTCCCCGGCTATTATTTGCAGGTCTCCCCATGTTGTAATACGTTGAGCGCTCTGTTTTGATGTGTACAATAAACTTATCAGAGGAACACCGCAGGAGGTCTGTGCAACACTGGGAGTGGCACGGTAGGGAAGGCAGCTTAGAAGCTTATGGACAACCAACACAGCTGTTACAGACAAAACAACACGGAGCCGCACCGTTCTACATCCTGCTCGCTGCCGAGCGTGGCAAATCATGCAGCATTGCTTTCACCTAACAGGTGCAAATGTTTATGACTGTCGATGAAAGAATAAAGAAATAAACTCTTGTTCCTGGAGTCATTGGACGAAGAGTGGAGGCAATAACAAATGATTTTTTACAACTGTGTTAAAGCTCCCACTCATTTAATGATTCACTGCATGCTTCAAATGCATCATTTTATCCATTTTTTGGCTGGATAATGGCATTTCTCTGCGTAAAGTGGAAAATAGAAGCATTAACAGGTGCCAAATGTTGCACCCCAGAGTGTCTCTCGCCCATTTGCAGTTTCCTCTTTAACATTCTTGTGAAAATCTATGAATGTTTACTTCATTTTCTAGTAATTTTTCCTCCTTCCTTAACCCCCTCCCCCACCTCCTTCGTCTTTCCTCTCTCCCTGTTTTACATCCCTTGTCCTCTAATCGGACTTTTTTGAGAAGTAGAGAGAAGAGAGAGACTGCTCCAGGAGATTTGAGAAGCCCATAAAGTAAAGCGGCTCTCTTCCAAAGGCAACTAAGAGGCTCAGGGGAGGATGGCAGTCGCCGTCTTCTTCCAGAACATGTGCCTCAAAGCAGTGACATGGTGTCATAGTGAGAGGAGCACAGAGGAAGAGGGGAGAAAGTGAAGAAAGCAAACGGGAGGAGGGGGGGGGAGAAAAACAGAGACGGAAAGAGACAGAGAAAGACAAAAGAACTTGGTCAACTTGTCATCCATTATAGATTGCCTATTATTCATTCAGGCCCAACTCGCTTGGTGTTGTGCTGTTCTCCCGCTTTCATCTTTGCTCTCTTACTCAATCTTTCTGTGCGTCTGTATCTGTCTCCAGGCAGAAAACCCACTGTGCAGTATTTTAGGATCTCCATAAGGGCAGCTCTGCCGCGTACAGCAAAGTGTAGCGCAGTGTCACTTCTTACAACACACACACATCCCAAATATGTAGAGTACGATCTCAAAGAGAAACGGCACACAACAAAAGAACAAACGACACACTGACTGAACACGTCGAGAAATAACTTCACTGCTCCTACAGTAGATTTGTCTGTACTATAAAATAAAACACATTTTGCTGTACATATCGGATGATGATGATGATGATGATGATGATGATGATGATTGAGAAATAAAGGTGATAGAGCTTTTCCTTGCCGTATTGTACAGCACTTTATAACTGTGTTTTTGAAAAGTGATGATAAAGGTTATTATAGGAATATTGATATTTTCATTATTATTTTATCCCTTTGAACCCTGATCGTCGCCTTAAATAGTTCCAGTATGTTACATATATAATTTGCACCTGCTTGTCCCAGGAGTTTTTGACACCATGTTTTTATGGCAGCAGATATCACACTTAATGGAAATATCTTAGATGTTTTGAGCACTATTTTGTAAAGCAATTCCCTAAAACTTCAGCCCGACTTAAAGGGGACATCTAGTGGTGTGATTGCAGATTGCAAGTACCCCTCTGCTCACATAAACAACGTAAAGTGGTCGCGCACATCCAAAACCATAGTAAGCCGGTGCTGGACCAGTAGAAGACAGCAATGAAAAATGTAGAAGAAGATCCGCACGCTGCAACTCCCTTTAAGTGCAATTTATTGGCGCCAACGTGAGGAAGAGCTTCTCGAAACGTCACTAACTAAGATGTACCAATAAATTGTCCTTAAAAGGAGCTACAGTGTGCGGATCTTCTTCTACATTTTTCATCGTTACCATAGTAACACTACTTTAAGAGCAACGGAAGTCAGACGGCGGCTGGCGGCTCAGGTTACTGCAGTTTCACAAGCGTGTCGGAGAACTACGTTGGCCTTCAGGTAACGTAAAAACGCAAAAGGCTCCCTCTAAAGCCAGTGTTTTGGTTTGTCTGTTCTATGCAACACGGCGGACTCCGTGAAGAGGACCTGCTCCCTATGTAGATATGAAGGACTCATTCTAAGCTTTTTAGTTTCAGGTGATTATACACTAAGGATGTGACGGTGAGGAAATTCTTTCACCGGTTAATAAACTTGTTACACAACACCGGTGTTACTGATTACACCGGACATTTTACAAGAAAAGTTGACGGTCGATATGTGTAGAACGCTTACTTTGATCTTTAACGTCGGGTGGCTGAGTGTCTGGCCTATCCAGTCCAGCAGCGAGGCCGCAGGGGTCTACCTGGCGCCGCTGTGCCGCGCACACTGTCTGTGACCGCTCCGTCTTCCGCACGGTGATTGCCTCATTAACTTTATAGCATTGGGTTTAAATCTGACATATTGCCAAATAAGCGCTTTTGCTTTTCGCCTCGACACCAAATCCTCCGCCATCTCTCGGCCTGTCAACTCTTTCCCGTCCTGTGTGTGTGTGTGTGTGTGTGAAATATGGTACCTGCTACTCTGAGCTGAGACTCCGTCTGGAGCAGATGCATTCACTTTCAGACTGTAGCGATGTATCGATAACACTCCACTGATATACCAAAATGAACTAAATGAGTTTTATTTCTGTAAAAAAAAGCCAAGCCTATTATACACTAATGACAACAATTATGAATATTATATTCCATTTCTGCTAATAGATCCCTGAAATGTTACACACTGTTCCTTTAATGCAGTATCTTTGGAAACCGTTGGTGTCCCTTTCATGGCAATAACTACTGTAAATGTGACAGCTCACACATGTGGCTTACCACCACTTGGTCAATCACAGCGGTGCACCGTACTGCTTCACAAAGATGCTATTCATGTTAACATACTGGGGAGCTGCTCAGTAAACAGTTGGCTGCTATGTAGTTGCAATACAACAGCTTCAGAAGGTCAGAGGAGAGAGTTGGTGATAATGTTGCTTTAGAAACCTGAATAGCTGTTGAAGGAGAGATAAGTGCAACAGTCGTCTTGGAGAAAAGAAACTTACAAAACCAACCTACTGCAAAGTCACACAAAAGACCTATCAGATCTAAATTAAACCTCTCACATTATGGCAAGAATTACCATTTTACGGATGTGTAACCTTACACAGGAGAATAGCCGTTAGACATATGCAGAGTGGGAAGACGTTATGCTTACAGTAGGTGTAAAATAACACTGCATTGGCCAAGGATGCACAGAAAAGGATGTCTACATCTCACCTACGCTGCTCTACATTTGTTTTTTAGATTGTCTTAATGGATTCGAAGACGATGCAACATTGAAAGCTTCTTTTTCATAATACAGGAAATAAACATTTGCATGTCCCGCTAATAGCTTAAAAAAACAACCTGCAAGATATATAACTTGAAAATGAGATGGAAAATATTTTCTTATGCAACAGAAGCAAAAACATCTAAAACATTTAAGTGTGAGAATTAGCTTCCATCATGTTTTATATTTTAAAGTATCAAATGTGGCAGCCCGCTGTCAGCACCGATATGCTGAGTGTTGTGATAAGATATATTGCGATGTATTACCTTTTTTCAACTGCAAATTATGCAGTTAGTCGACATCTGATTTATGTAATAAAATACAGTTCACTCTGTTCACCTCAGAGTTTTCATTTGCATATCTTGAGGTCAGAGGTCAAGGGACTCCTTTGAAAATGGCCATGCCAGTTTTTCCTCGCCAAAATTTAGCGTAACTTTGGAGCATCATTTAGCATTCTTCCTTACAAGTTGACATGGTAATCAAATCCTTAGGTTTTCTAGTTTCATATGATACCAGTATCTTCACTCTAGCTTTAAGACTGAGCCTGCTACAACCTCTGATGATGGGAAACCAGATTAAACCTGATTGAACACAGAAACCTGATTTCTTGGCCATGTAAGCTCTTTCAGAGGATTCTGAAAGTTCGACCATTTGCATGACAAAGACCCCAGACAGGTTAAGTATTGCCTTGGCGGGAGTGCAGTAGGTTGGTAGAGAAGAAATCTGATTACTGACCAGATTACTAGAGTGGAAACCACTGATAGTGATCACATCTATCCAGGTCAAATTGATCGCTATGAGCAGATGTTAATTTTAAGCAAAATGAGCTAATTTACCATCTAATTGACATTTGTATATTTATTACATGAACACAAAGTACTGAAACAGACCAATTCGCTATTTACTGGCTCGCTGCCTGGCATTACACTTGACGGCTTCAACCACAGGTGCTTCATGATTTCAATGTGCACACAGCTTCAGCCTCAGGTATCCAGCCTGAAAGCAGACGGTCCGCGAGGCAAAGTGTCAAGGGAGTACAGTAAAAAAATAAATAAAAAAAAATTCAGTTAACGTTAGTCTAAAGTAGTTTTAAAATATTTTTCCATATGTTGTCATGTATGAAAAGACCCAAAATGAACACTGTAAGCGGACTACTTGATTACTATAAGCAAATTATTTAAACAGCGTTTGCATAGGAATGATTCGGTGTCCACTGTACATGTAAACTTTGCTTTCTTGCAGTAATGAGACTACTTGAGTACATGTAAACACGCTATTGGATTTCTGCCTTGGACTGATTTCTCGTAGTAATATGATTTCCAGTGTGCATGTAAATGTAGTCAGTGGAGGAGAAGTCCTGTCAACAGGCGAGAGTGACTCAGTGCTCTGCAGTGTCAATTTGAATCTATGCACCAGAATTCCCCAAATCCTTTCACTCCGGGTTTCTCTCTATTCTGTCAGGGAGTTTTCATTCTAGCAGTCTAATTAAGGTCCGATTTACACCTGAGCCGACAGGTGACTGCAGTTAATTACATGGAAGCGCAGAGAACGGAACAGGATCTGAGGATCGCTGACACACACAGGAACATGCCTACATATACTCAGACACACATGTCATATGCATGCAGACACACCTTGCCCACGCATGCAATGATCACCTCCCACTGCTCCCCCCCTCACCTTCTTGACACTGTTAAAGCTGTTACATAATGGCCGCAAGGCAAGGCGCCTCTAAAACCCAGCAAACAAATAGTTTAACCTCAGGAGACCAGAGGAGAAACAAGAGAAAACACTCTCCTCTGTGCTCCTAAAAGTGCTGTCAGACTTTGTCTTATCACAGGAGAAAAGTTGCTCTTGAATTTGGGAGTTGCGGGGGCGTCGTCCAGGTTTTCATTTTACAGAAGCAAAATGTTTGCTTTGTGGCAGTTGAGTTTAACATTTCAGGTCTGTTCTTTGTCATCACTCTTAGTTTCCAGCAGGCGTATCAAAGGACAGTTCTGGTTTATTACAACTTCTTCTGATTTTTAAAGTTTTGGCCATCATTTCTGTTGGTTATGAAAATGCTCTCACCAAAGTAATTGCTTTATTCCGGGTGACATCGCTACGAAGTAGTCTGACAGGGGAAAAAAATAAAACACCAGGCAGATTGTTTTGGAGGTAAAACCCGAATGTGAGCACACTGGAAATGTAATAATGGATTAAATTAATAATAAAGTAGTAAAACTGTCAGTGTGCACAACTACAGTCAGCACGGCAGGTCAGAGTTGATCCAGAAATAATCTGTGATGGACAGTTTGGGTAATAATTTCATTTTTATTTTCTCTTCCAAGTAAGTCTGACTAACCTGAGGGCTTGTTTATAACCTGCATGATTCGTTTCCCTGTCAAACAAATGTATAGAGATGATGGCGCCGCATTCTGAAGTCTCAGCAATTGACCATTCACTTACTACTTATAGCAGTACTTTTAAGCCTCCGCGCCGGCGATAGCCATGGCCCGTTGTCTGTCCGTCCATCCATCCGTCTCTACGTACATTTAGTCCATTCTCGTGAATGTGATATCTCAGGAACGCCTGGAGGGAATTTCTTCAAATTTGGCACAAACGTCCGCTGGGACTCAAGGATGAACTGATTAGATTGTTGGTGGTCAAAGGTCATTGTGACCTCACAAAACATGTTTTTGGCCGTAACTCAAGAATTCATCTGCCAATTATGACAATTTCACACAAATGTCTGACAGGATAAAATGATGAGGTGATGACATTTGGGAAAGACATGGATGTTAACTGCAATTTGACTGGTTGGCGGAGGCATACGACTATGAGGCAGTTATTGTAGTTTATCTATAATACTGTAGTACCGTATAACATTAGGGCTAACTTGCTTCACCCTGCAATACAAGAACAATGTATATTGGACATGTAGCTTTAACCTCAGTCTTTTAGCATTATATCATGTATGTAGCCATTACGTGCATATTTGAGACGCCTTATACAAGATTCTTCTTTTGAAACTAATCAGCTGAAAACATACAATAACGTTTTTATTACTAATAGAAATTAAGATTAAAACTCCTTTCAAATTAGATTAAATTGACTGTTTTTATAATGCATGTAATATAGTTAATGCATAATTTTCTCTCGATTTTTTGTCCGTGCCACTGAGCGGCACGGACAAACTAGTACACACTGCCGTGTGTACTAGTTAATGTGTGTGTATGGTTTGTCTCGTCCTCCCAGCTGAGAAGCATTGATGTTAATTACTTAGTTGTTTAATGTTGTGAGGGTGATCCCAAGGCCTTATGGGATGGGATGTAAATACCAGCAGTGTGTGTGTGTGTGTGTGTGTGTGTGCGTGCTACAGTGTGTCCGTGATGTTATGCGCATTTTTGCAAAGTCAGAGTGTAATCGCTGTGTAGGTTTTGTGAGGGCCAACCAGAGAGAGAGAGAGAGAGAGAGACAGATAATGCACTGCACTACAGGTAACAAATCCCTGTGCAGTGAATGCATTGAGCAGAGAAATCTATGGAGTTAAAGAAATGGACAACATGGCTTCAAAATCCAATTTCCCAAATCTGCTCGACATTCAGCAGGGAATGCTTGTTCCTGAAAGCTGCATAACTTTTTCTATTTCTACCCATCTCTCATGCGTCAGGCTGTACATTGCTAAAAAAAAAAAAAAAAAAAAGGAATATTGAATCAAATATTAATATGGTGACTGTATGTTCGTGTGTGTATTTATGTATTTAGACTATGCGTTTCTGTCCACATACATGTCTGTGATACTGTAAGTCTATGCATGTTAATAAATGTATTTGTGGGGATGTGTGTGTTAGAGAGAGAGAGAGAGTGTGTTCCCCTATTCTCCGCTCTGCAAATGCTCATTTATGGTTTTCCAAATGTTTGTTTTTTTAATCTACTTCACTTCAAAGGGGCACATGGAGAGCTGGGGGCCTTCTAGCATATGGGCTCTAATTGAAGGAGAGACAGACAAACAGAGAGATAAAGAGAGAGAGAGAGAGAGACATTTGAGGTTGTGTGTGTGTGTGTGTGTGTGTGTGTGTGTGTGTGTGTGTGTGTGTTTGTCTCCAGGGCTGCCATAAGCTGGCAGTAGGAAGTGGTATTTGTAAGATGCATAAGCACACACATAAACGCACAGACTTATGTTACTGGCATTGCCTACCAGCTCTCTGCTAGTCGGAGGGAAAATGTCAACCAGCTCTCCCCCTCTCTCTCTATCTCTCTCTCTTTCTCACACACACACACACACACACACACATCTGCATTTTGTTCCTCTCTGTCATTTCTGACTCATTCTCCTTAGTAAGACTGGATATAGCTGATATCAGTGCCATACCAAAGTCTCAGTATCAATACCAAATATATACTTTATTCAGATATCCTACTTTGAAAAATATAAGTAGGTCTCTATATTTCTAAGACAAACTCCTCAAAAATCCTCCTCAGCAGTATAACAACTTTGCCTAAATAAAATATCATCTAAAACATGTCCACACTAAGCCGTCTAAATTTGAAAATACACCTCTTTTGTCTCCGTTTTGGGCCTTGTCCACACTGCAACTAACAATATTTTTCATTTTTGAATAATCTGCTAATTATTTTCAGATTTTTGTCATTGTAAGGGGGTTTATTTCACAACAATGACCCGCTCGCTGTACATTATCCCGCTTATTACACGGCTACTTACTTAAGAAATCAATAATTTGACACAAAAACGGTCCGCCAGAGTCCGCCATCAGAACTGCGCCCATAGCAACAGTCTGTTATAAATAGCAACACTCTGTTATAAAGAAATAACAGACCGTAGAACGCCGTGATTGACCAATCAGAATGGAGTATTCAACAACACCGTGTAATAATTGATGGGAAACACTGGATTAGTCATGGAAAATAAAAACCCTGGTAGTTTTCCTTTTGTACGAAGCAGCAAAACAGTTGTAGCATGATGTGTTTGAGTTAATATACCAATATTGCACGTGCACACATCACTATGTCAATGCTGAAACGATTTATCATTCAGACTTAACATACGGCAAAGAAAAGGAACAAATCCTTACAGAAGCAGAAACCAAAGAATGTTTAATATGTTTGCTTAGAAAATGATTAAAATGATTAATTGATCGTCAAAATAGTTTCTGATAAATGAGTGTTTAAAATATATAAATTCAGGCCTCAGGGAAGGAAACAAAGGCTTTGAAATATGACAATAGTGACAGTAAAGTTAACTTTCTGTCGCATCTAACTTTCTCTGTCATCACTCATTTTAAACGTCAATATAGACGATTACATGGCGCAGCTGTTGTCGTTCATGCGCTATCATAAAATGGAGATTTGACTGACATCTTTGTGCAGCGGCACAGTAAATACTGATTGCCTGGTTGTTAACAGGTAATATGTATGTGACCAACTACATGGTGAGTTCAGCTGTATTGAAACGGCGATCATGGAGACAGAACAGAGCTTTAACCAACTGGGACAAGCGGTAACTTCCTTCTATCTCCGACTCCGCATAGACTCAAATGAGGCAAATATGTCAATTTTGGCATTAAAAAAATTATTTTAAAAATCGTAAAAAATAAAAATCGCGATACATAGGTGAATACATTTTTTTTATCACCCCTAAAACACACATGGACTGGAAACCTCACTTTCACACACATTCTTTTCTATCAATTTTCACTAATTCTCTCTCTCTCTCACACATTATACTATCCAATGTTGGAACAATCCTTGAAATGAAGCATCAGTATTCAGAGCCACGCTGCACGGGTCAATCCTTATTCAGATACAAAGACAAATTTGGGAGGTGGAGGAGGAGGAGGAAGATGAGGAGAAGGAATAGAGGAGTGGAAACAGTATGAAGAGAGGGGTCAGAGGAAGGTGGTACAAAGCGGGTGAGAAATTGAGCGGATTATGTAGCCAAGGTGAAGGTGGATTGAGTGGACGGACACACTGAGTCGGGGGAGGGGATGGAGTCGGAGATATGCATTCATAATTCATTTCCAAGCTGGTGTGTGCGTTTGTGTGTGAGGTTTTGGCGTGTTGTGCAATGTGTGTGTGTGCATGGGATGGCGTGCGTTTGCGAAACCATCCAAGTAGTACACGTCTCTGCATGGAAGCAAAAATGCGTGCTTCGTAGCATATAAATGTGGGTATAGCGATGCGTGTGTTTGCACGTGTTATACTCCAGCACAGTGATGATGTGTGTTTTTTCAATGGGTGCTCACATGTGTGTGTGTGTGCGTATGCAGGCGTGTTTTGTGTGCGCCGTGTGTGGCCTTGAGGAAGGAAATCAAAACATTTATGGAGTTGTGATGAGTGCCGTTGCCCCTGTGCTGAAAAAGATCAGGGACACGCTGCACTGTGGGTGCGCTTCTCTCTTCGCTCCTCGCCTCAGGTGAGGGAGAGAGCCGAGTCACTCTGCCTGGAATAAAATGTTTCAGTTTAATTCAAAATCACGAAGATGTCTTTTGTTGAAGAACCCTTGTCCTTGTGTGTGTGTGTGTGTGTGTGTGAAAAAAAGATGGAATTACTTGTGGAATAAAAAGAAGCAAAAAAAAAAAAAAAAAGAGGTTCAAGGGAAATGTCTTGAGTTTAGCCTCTGTAGATCCAAAATCATGAACCAAACCATTTTAAGAGTTGTTTCACCCAAATCACACAAAATATTTTCTCATTTTCTCACCCTTGTGGGTACCTTATCACTCAGATAGTTTTAGTTTGATTTGCCGAGGCTTTGATACATCCATCTCTGAAACCTCTGCCGCCACCCAGATACAATGGCGGTGAATCGAATTTCATTCTGTGATGTTCAAAGCGTTGAAAAATGACATCTGAAAACCTCAACAGTGACATGTCTTCCCAGAGACAGTGTCCCAGTTACCGTGGATAATCCGCAGACCTTTGTGTGAACTGTTCTCATTCGAACTACGCTCTACAAATAGTGGCAATGAACTGAGTGCTACTGCAATCAACGATAAATAAAACGCAAAGAGAGAGAGGAAACAAGGGAGCATACAAATGCGGACACAAGGTCATATAATAATAGAATAAAGAGGAATGGAGTGATTGAGTCATGGTGGCCGAGTGTGGGAATATTCACTGTCAAGAAATCTCAAACGTAGCCCGAATCATGCCAACTGATGCCATGCCACATCATTTCTGGTGTACATCCATTCTCCAACACTCCAACAAAGCCACCGAGAGCTTTCCACTCCACTGTTGTTCATTTCACATGAGGAAAACAGATTAAATCAAAAACATGTCAAACTTTACAACTCCTGGTACTTTTCTGACCCCTGAAGTCAGACTTAAATATAGACGTGGTTGCACGTACTAGTGTGGACACAGAGACACCGTTTAGCTAGTCCGAATCAGAGTAAAATTGATCATTCTGGTTCGTTTTCAATTTAGTCCGATTCGGTTTCACAGCGCACAAATTAAAGCGGACCAAATAAAAAATAGAATTTGCTGAGGGGCGTGTGACAAGGAGCGAATTCATCTTTTTCATCTCAAAAGCTGCCACTTCTGTGCAGGGAATCGCAGACATTGACTCTGCATTGATCTACTGTACGCACAAATCCCCTCTCCTCTCAGAAACATTCCACTCCCAAGGTCATGTATACCACAAGAGGAGGGCGTTCAAACGGACTCATCTTGTGAACACGGTAACCACGACCCTATTTGAAGGCACCATTAGAAACGGTTCTGAGACCGCCTCTCGTGAGCGCCTGTTTTGGTCCCGCACCAAAGTATGATTTCTGGGTTCACAACCACCCAAATGAACCGCAACAGAGTTTGATTAAAACAGACTAAATTTTGGCTTGTGAAAGCGCCCTTAGACACTACACTGGACATTTTTAGAAACAACATCAATTAAATTGAGAACCTCTCTCCATGTAAACCTATATTTATACTACAGAAACAGTGTTTAATGTATATAAAGCACTACTGTCGTTTTCTTCTTTTAATCCCTCTCATGCTGCACTACAGAAAAGTTATTTATAGAGCAAACCTTGAGTGTATTTTTAGATTTATCAGATATCCAAACACATCAATGCCAGTGTGCCTTTGGCTATTTTTATCTGTCTTCTATGAGGGTGTAAAATTCAAGGAAGTCACAAAAGATCAGCAATAAAACACAGAGAGTGACAAAGTGTGGACAGACGGTGAGCATATAACTCAACAGTAGAGAAGATGACTGTACAGCAGGAGTGATTTAAAGGCTTTCTGTGAATTTTTAGAGATCATCATCATGCTGAGACTGGGAGTGGAATCCAGTATGTAACCGGGTGGGAATCAAAGCTGTACAGCATGCTATCCTCCATGGAGGAGCAGACTACGAACCTTTCAGAGCCACTTTTCAGTGGAGTATCTCTTCAAATAGAAACAGGACCTCCAAAACGGGAGGGCAAACCGGTTCATGATCAAAATGAAAAGGTAGTTGGGAAATAAACAGCACAGCCTTACAGGAACAGCGGAGGAAAATGCAGCTTAACCGACTAGAAAGCGGGAGAAGAGCAGGACGAGACATTTCCAGATGATTCTAACCTTCGCAGAAGCCGAACACTATGACTGATGGCGGAGTTTAACCGGCAACCTTCAGATTAGCCAGATCCCATGACTGATTGAGGGAGTTTAACCGACATGCTCTTCTCGCTTCATCCATCTCTCTTTAGCTGATGGAGCAAAGCTGCGACACCTCCTCCTGTTCGCCTGTCACACATCCTTCCTCTCCCTTTCACTGCCTTTCTCATATTTCCTGACTGATGTCTTCTCTCCGCTATTTCTCTGTCGTGCCACCTAAATGTATTTTCCTCCAAACGCCACGATGTGAAAAATGTCAACGAGAAAACGCCGGCCAAACGGAGGGGGGACGTATAGCACTTTGCTACACTAATATCATGCTAATGGTGTTGTGAGAACGCTTAAAATCGCTGTCAGTTGTAAGCTATTAGAAACATTTCAGTGTGACACTTTAGGATTTAGATGGACGGGGTTGATCAGGCAGTTTCATTCCAGCACAGTACTGTATATGTACTTGTGCTCTCAAGTCATTAATCATTTTGTTGCTGTACGTTTCACATTTGTCAGCTGCTAGATAACTCACTCTGGAACGAAACTGATCGCATCAAGCGCTGACAGCTCTATAGTGCTTAAAATCATTCTTCACGGGGAGCCTGTTTAATGAGGGACCTGATGCCGATTCTCCCCCGCTTGTTTTGGCCAATCAGCCTGAAAAATAGGCCCGTGCCCGTCTGTGATTGGCTCAGTCAAGGCAAGTGTGCAGTAACAGCGTGTTATCCGATAAAACAGCCCCGGTGACAGATGATCCCTCGGACATGTCACTGCGCTGAAATCGCTCACTTCACTTGTCATTCTGGACACTTGGATTTGTAAACCCTTCATCTCGTTTCGTCTTGCGCTTTTTTCTCCAATCTGTGCGTGTCTGATTTACAAGTGTAATGCCCGAGCATGACGGAAATTTCTCGCTAAAAACAAAACACTGTGGGAAAACAAGGTGCAAGAACGCAGACAGTCATCGCCCGTGAAAGATTTATGCAATAATAAGTCCTGATGTACTTTTAGCAGTCTTTGTAATAGAGACAGATGGGAAACTAAACGAACAACAGGGAGGAGAGCGGAGGAGGGTGACAAAGGGTGATTCATACCTGCAGTGTATAGAGGAGAGAGCGGGGAATGATGTAGTCACAAGAAGAGTAAGAGAGATTTTCCTAGTGTTGGGGGAATTGGACAAACAGCTATTAAGAGAAGAAGCCGCTCGCCCCCATGCTGCACTTTCCCTTCCTCTTCTCATTGGCTTTTTTGGACAGGCTCATTTCTCCCCGCTCTCCGCTGAGGATATCTGCCAAAGAGCGTTCCAGATCCAGTCATGGCAAGACACGAGAGGGCAACCAGCACCTCAACTGCTGTGTGTGGATGTACACACACTCCACAGATGTTAAAACTGCACACACACACGTTCGTACACACCATCTCAGCAGGCACAGATGCCTTCTGCCAGATCAGGGTCAGTCAGCTGTGAAATTCCTGTGAATTAGCTCCATTGGGGGTGTAGATCTGTGTGTTAGTGTGTGTATGGGTGTCACTTTGCATCTGCATTCATGCCTGCAAGCCTGTGTGTTATTGTTTGGAATAGTGTACTCCTCATCGTTTTTCAGCATCGTTATCGTATTTCTTTTTTTTTTTTTTGCTCGTTTTCAACAAAATACTTTCACCCAGATTTGATGTTCCCACGCACCCAAACATTTCTACTTCAAGTGATCACATCAGTTTACAATAAACAAGGTTCTCTTTCAATAAAAAGCAGCTCAAATACTCTGATATTACCTTAGGGAATGGAAAGTGAAGCGAAAAAGGGCTCAAAATGAGCATCCGATTGTGAACCGGAGTACCTCTAAGTAATTCAGAAATAAGCAGTCTTTGCAGTGCAAATGATATTCTTAAATTCAATATTTTCACTTTTTTGTTTTCACCTATTTCATGATCAAGTGTACTTGGCGTTTCTGTGTATAGAGTAAAAGGAGTGTGTGGGTCTCGGGCTTCCTGTGTCCTTGCGTGCCTGAATGCATTAGTGTTTGATGCCTGAGGAGGAGGTGCCACACATCCTGATCCAAGTCTGAACATGGCTCCTGTTTCCCATCGACACATGTCACCCTGTCGGTCTCGTGGTTCCTGCGAGGCATGACGAGAGCGGCGGCGGCGGCGGCACCACTACTGTACTCTCGCTCACATCTTCCCTCCACTAATAGGCAGCAGTTAAATAGGGAAAGCTGTGACCTGCATCATCTGATTATGCATGTGGAGAGTGTGTGTATACGGGAGGGAGGGGTGGGCAAAGTTTTTCTGAGTATAATTAGAGCTTGATTAGTGTTGAGATAAGCTTAGCCTTTCAAATGACCCAATTACTGCATGCAAAGAGGGTAGAGGTTATTTTTGCATTTTCTCTCTCAATGTCTCTGCCTCTCTGTCTCCGTCCCCCCCCCACACCCACACCCACACACACTCGCCCTGATCAGAGTAGTGTGTGTGTATCATTTTAATGGGCCAGCATGTTATGTGCGGAACAGATGTCACAACGCCAGGCCAGGGGCAGAGAATCAGACCGGGCAGTGTCAGGCGGTGGGAGAAGAGACCACACAGGACCGGTCCGGCACCAATTATAGAGATACCTAGATACCTCGAAAAATAGCTTTCAAGCAGGCCTTCTCGGATTTGTTAAAAAAAGGCGAGGTACCACTTAAGGTGCTTCATGATAATGAATATTGATTTTTCTTTCAACTTTAAGCACTTTGCTTCCCTGCTGGACAGAGGCACAGAGACACCGCTGGGCTGAGGATCCTGAGGTTAAAGAGTCCACAGTTTCTTATTATAATACAAGATTAAAAAGGAGCATAACTGGTGGATTTGCGTGCTTTAGTGCATTAACAATGGCTATTTTTCAAAGTATACTATACTGTAAGTGTTTAGATCTACACAGGCAGCCACCGATGTACATACTAAAGACATCAACTTGCTTGAGATGGGTAGTCCATCACAGTGAGTATGTTGTTGCCATTTATTTTGACACTGTATATTCACAAGAAAGGACGGATTTGAAAGCTGGTATCAGCTGATGAAAATCCTTGCACTGAGTAGTAGAAGACAACCAAACATGGAAGTTATAACAAAGAATCATATCAGTTTGGTTGTTTGTTTGGCAAGCAAACACAGACTGTATATAAGAAGTGGACGCAGTCACCGTGACGCACCCATTGGTTTGTGGACTGCCGTTTTTGAAGCCTTAAGTTCGGCATTTTGGCCTTCACCATCGTAGTTTTTTGGCCTGTCGCCATTTAGATTTTTGGGCCTTTGCCATTTTGGATTTTGGCCGTCGCCAACTTCATATTTAGCCGTCGCCATCTTGGTTATTTACAACCAGAAGATACACGAGAGGGTGGAGCTAAGTACAACCAACGCCGAACAAGACATCAGGTGCCTAAAAGGTTATAATTAACTTTCATGAACTGAAAACACACTGTGAAAGGGTTAAAGTTGTAAGACGAAAACACAGACAACACCCAGACCGGACAATGCCGCAGTAGCGACCTGTTTATCACAAGGTAGCCACATCCTAAAGCATACCCTGCTTTATGGTCTATTTGACTCTAAATGGGACCATGATTTATTAAATGAACATCATGTTGTATTGAAGAAGACTTGAAACTAGAGATTGAGACCATAAACTCATGTTTACAATGTTTACTGAGGAAATAAATCAAGTGAGAAGTAGGCTCATTTTCACATAGACTTCTATACAATCAGACTTCTTTTTGCAACCAGAGGAGTCGCCCCCTGCTGGCTGTTAGAAAGAATGCAAGTTTAAGGCACTTCAGCATTGACTTCTGAAGTTGCCCACTGCCAGCAACTCATCCTGCTCGAGCCAATCAAGGACACTCTAATGAAAAAAAGAAATACATTTAAAAAAAGAGTATTCCGATAGATGCAGAAACTCTTTGTCGGTCTGCAACATTTGTGTTCTTTAAACCAGATCCCAAAGTCATTACTACGCCAACTTCTAAGATGTTCTGTGACCAGACAGGATCATGGATCCTACTCTGGCCGGTCAGCCAGTGATTTGCCTGTGAGCTTTGTTTAATTTTGTTTCTGTTGGGGGTCACATAAGTAGGACTTTATATAAAAGAAACTTTCAAGACTACGAAATAGTAATTTCCGAGGCCGCAGAGGATCGTTGGTGCAGAGCCGGCGATATTGACCTGATTTGTCTCCAATATGAAGATGGATGTAATGGTTATGTACTGTATTACATGAGGGGAGGATTATATAGTGCAGAGATATTTCAGCTGTGTCTTTGAGGCAATGACGCCATTTAAATCTCTCATTAACTCTGCCAGAGATTTATCACCATTTGAATGAGCAACGCTAAATGATCTTTGGGATTATGCTAAGCTAAATCAACCACCAACAAGAGAGGAGCAGCATCTATATTGAGTGTGTGAGCTAGCCGTCGTTCCTCCTGTACCCTCTCTCTCGCTCTCTCTCTGCCTCCTCATTTTTTTTTTTTGTTATTTCTCTTCCTTTTAACTCGGTTTTTGCTCTTGCGTTTTTTTTTTTTTCTGGTTAAATCCTGCCACTGCTGCTTAATTAGGGTTGATTATCTGTGTCTGTATGTGGGTGTATGCGCCCCGCGGCCGTGTGAGTGTACACCTGGATGCACAAGAGAATGCATGTGTTTCAGTGTGACTAAATGTTTTTTTCTCTCTCTCTCTCTCTGCAAGTTGTGTTAATCAATTTGCAAGTGTTAATCTGAATCACCTCACAGAAGGTCATAGAATTAGTTGGCAACTCATCAGAAGTCACAGTTGTGTTCCGTGCAGAGCAGACTAGACATTTACACTCCTACCTATATAATGGTCTACGCTTCGCAGTAGATCCCTGTCACCCCATCATCCTTTTTTAGCTCCTCGCTCTGCTCTCTTTCCCTCCCACACCGCCATGCTGTGCCTCTTTCCCCTTGCCTCTGCTTTCATGTTTTAAGAGCTCCTCATTCCCTTTGAGTACGATCTTGCCCATTCCTCCCCTCTCGCTGGCTCCCCCTCCTCTTCGTCTTCTCTCACATTCCCCGCTCCGTTACTTTCTCCTTGTGTTTGCCAGAATGAGTGGCAGGTGTCTCCTCCAGATGCCAAGTTGTAGTTGGGAGGCAGTTGTGATGATGGCCTGACAAGCAGGATGTGTATGTGTGCTCCTGTTCTGTGTGTGTGTGTGTTTGCACATTAAGACTGGTGTGGAGTGATGGGAGAGAGACAGAGGAGGGAGATGGCTCTTGTAATTGAACCCTGGCTGTGCTTGATGAAGCTTTCAGCAAACATCTAACCGGGGAGGCTAAGATGAGAATTTAGACAAACAACCAGCGGGAAACGGATGCAGAGGCAGAGAGAGCAAAAGAGAGAAAATGAGTGAGGGTTGTGATTAAAAAGGCATCACTTGCTGAAATGGACAATTAGTGGTATAAAGTGAAAGCCATGTGTGTGTACCAACCCAGAGGACAAAAGGACATCATCATCACCAGTGTGATTATGAACCAATCAGGCTGGAATTTGAACAGCAAAACATCTTTGGACGGTGTGGTGTAGAAGACAGTCGCTTTTCTAAAAGTAGAATTACACAATATGGCCACAATGTAGACACCGCTCGCCATAGACTGTGGGTTCTTTTGGTCTCAGGCTGTTTTTCATGGTTCCAATTATTTTTTACAACACTTTGAGGATGACGCTTTGCTGTATTCACGTGACAATAACCCCCCCTGCACAAAGCCAGGTCCAGTTTGCTGCAAGCTCCAGGCCTGCACAGAGCCTTGACCTCTGACCTCAACCTGACTTCGCAACACTTTTGGGATTAACTGGAACGGCGACTACGAGCCAGGCCTCATCGCTCATCATCAGTGTCTGATCTCATTAATGCAAATCCCTGCAGCCAGGTTCAGAAATCTTGCGAAAAGCTTTTCCAGTACTTTATTACAGACAGTGGAGAGACGACAGGTAATGAGGGAGATGCAACAAAATGTCCCTAGTTGGACATTGTGGTTCACGGTCAGCATCTTAACCCTTGAGCTACCGGGGCGCAACATAGCGGCAAATTAATGCCCATTGTTTTGGAATGAGATGATTAGCAATTACATGGTGTGTGGATGTAATGCTCGTGTGTCCACATACTTATATACCGTATGTATGTGTAGTGACTGAAGGTTCTAATTGTGTAGTATTATTGTTCAGGTAATTTATGATGAGCACTAGAGAAAAAGGAGCCTAGAGAAAATATTTTCTTTGATTGCTGCCTTTTCCCATATTCAAGTAATCAAATTTTAAAATGATTTGACACAGGCAAACAGAAGACAATTAAGCTGCAGCCCACATACCGCGCTCCACCCTTGTTCAACACAGCGCCCGGTGGACAAAATCACTCAAAATATTTCAATCTTAAGAAGGTAGTTGGTATCAACTGAGCTTTAAAACATTACACCCCCTTCACCAGAGATTCACACCGGGCACAAATCACTTTTATGGAAACTCACCCTGATTAATTTCCCTATTTAACAGCAGTACATAGGGAAATGCTTCATGAAGAATTAGTGTTGAAACATATTTTTATGTACCTTGACGCTCCTTACTGGGAGGTCGGAGGCTTGGCTTAATGCCAGCCTGATGCCTCCGCTAATTGCTGATTTGCAATTAGTTGTCTATTTATGCATTGCAGGCCATGCCAGTGCTGCGGAGCTGAAGGCAGTTGAAAATCTACAGTAGTAAATCCAAGGATGTGCTGATGTGGTGTTATGATGGTTGAAAACATGTTAACATTGGTAAACAAGGTATCAAGAATTTGTTGCTGATACAGGATTGGGGATTTTCCCTCACTGGTGCTGAGAGACATACTTTTCAAAAAACATTGAAACTAGACTTATTCCGATACCGATACTGCCCAAAATTCGGTATCTGCGAGTACGCCAGTCTATGCACCGATCTGATAACATCATTTATTAACCCAGAAAGAAATCAACTTGTTTAACCGGAAATCAATTCTTCTTCGCCGCTCTGATACAGTAGCCGAAGTAAAACGCCGATATGTACAGTATGTAAGGCTTCCGTTTCGAGGGATGGCGCTAGTGTTGCCAATTTCAGCACCAGCAATGTAGAATATTTGAAGACGCATCAGGCGAAAGAGCAATGCGACTTCACCAAGGCAAAGGGGGGAAAACAAAGGACGAACCGCCGAAGTAAACGCTGGAAACCACATTCCAACGACGAGATAAATTCCACAAAGACAGCCCAAAAACAGCCCAAAAACAATGAAGATATTATATTTATTGCGCTGGTATCGGATCGGTACTTGGTATCGGCTGGTACCGCAAGCTCAGGAGTTGGTATCGGGATGGAAAAAAAATGGTATCGGAACATCTCTAATTGAAACACTGAACTGCAAACCTTTTTTTCTCGTTTGCCGCCTTGCTACAGTATTAAAAGCAGATCAATAAGTGAGATAATTCCCTGTTTTACGAGGGAAATGATAAATAAAATGTTTGAACGACTGGATGGAGATTTGCTGCCGTCAGCGTTACAGCCATATGGCAGTCTGCAGCTTTTTTTATCTAATATATCACTTCCATCTCTCAATCTATACATTTAAACACCCACAAGCAGCAAGCAGAGATGTACACACATCTGCACACATTTCCCTCAGATGGGCTCAGATGTACAGTATACACGCACGACAAGGGACATTCGCTTTTTCAAACGCTTATGTACACACTATATTGCACAATAAAAAGCAGAAATATATATAGAGGATATAACTGGAACGAATGAAAGAGGCAATGCAGAGGAAGAAGGAAGTCAGATGTAACGCGATGATGAAAATACATAAAGAAAAAATGAAAGACTGCAGGGGTAAACATAAGGCAGAGACAAAGCAAGTGGAAATGCAAAACACCGCTAGAAGCACTATCACAAGAACATGTCAAGCAGACTTGTAGACAATTTGAATGTAAAAAAAATAAATAATGGGACTAGTGGGAACACCCAATTGGTGAGATTAACAGTGTAAATTTACACTAACAGCTGATCGGTGTTGATGATTGCTCAAATCCTATCCTTTCAGAAAATTGCTTAACTCTCATTTATGGAATCTTTTCTAGTCGCATGTAGAACTTACTTTACTAAGAAATGAAGACCTTAAGATATACATGAAGAACTAAATGTCACGGCCATGTCAGTTTTTACAATAAAATGTATAAGCTCAATGGATCTAATGAAACTTCTATTCAAATAATGATAGCGATTCTCACTACTACAAGGACACAAAGTCACAGATACATACAGACATACAGTCAAAGATGCTCTATAACACATTACATATTTTTACACACTCGCAGAAGCTTTATACCTAATTACCAGACACAGCAGGCGGGGCAGACAGAGCAGTGCAGGAAGATAAAGCTGTGGAGGAAGGAGGCAGAGAAGCATGAAGCAAAGGGCAACACAGATGGACAGATAAAGCAGAGGAGAAGGGAGAGGAGGAGGAAAGAACAGAGAGATAAAATCATTTTGATTACCCCGGGGACTGAATACACGCTGAACGTTGCAGCTCATAACAATAACGTTTGACCAATCAAAGTTATAGACAGACTGTGAGAAAAAAAATTGTGTGTGGACAAATATTACAATGTGTGTTAAATGATGCTCCAGTGAGAAGATACAGTATATTGACATAGCCGGGCCGACCGTGCGTGCTTTTAGTGCATGTGAGCGTGCCCCATGGCCACTGCTCTGCATTGCTCACATACGGCGGTTACAGATGATAACGCCACCCCGATCGACGGCACCGTCGTGGAAGCGTATCAGCAACCCTCCAGTTCCCCCCCCAGGTTAGCACTGTTATCTCTGTCAACACTGTTGACGCTGTTTGCACCGTTAGCTGCGAGCCGCGGTACACCGTCAACATGTTGAGAGCCGTTTAGAGGCAATAGGAATGTTCCCAATCCTGTATTTATTATGTTTAATCATAAGGTACATTATAGTTAATGTTAATGTTAATCGCGATTTATCGCAAGTTATTAATACTCTTATCAACATGGGAGTAGGTAAATATGCTTGCTTTATGCAAATATATGTATATTTATTATTGGAAATCAATTACCAACACAAAACGATGACAAATATTCTCGTGGGTACCCATAGAACCCATTTTCATTCACATATCTTGAGGTCAGAGGTCAAGGGTCCCCTTTGAAAATGGCCATGCCAATATTTCCTCACCAAAATTTAGTTTCATATGATGCCCGTATCTTCTCACTAGCTTTAAAACTGATCTCGCTACAACCTAAAAATCACAAGTTGCGTTAATGCGTTAAAGAAATTAGTGGCGTTAAAACAAATTTGCGTTAACGCGTTATGTTAACTTTGACAGCCCTAATAAATTGACAAACAAGCGTAAAATCCACATATAATTAAGTAGATGTTGTAGACACTACAGGGAAAAACATTGTTTTTCATACACTGATCAATTTTGAGATTTTGGGCTATCTTGCTTCCATAACATGTCTTCTTTCAGACTAGTGGAAAGAAAACATCCAAAATACACATTTATGTGTTTATTGTACTACACTTTGTCTATTTACGTCTGTAGATTTCACCTAAATTCATCAAAAGTTAGCGATGGATAATGCCTCATTTGCATATTCAAACATTACATTTCGGAAAACTTGTAAACTTGTAAGTAATGAACTGGGCTAGTTTCATGCTGATATCTATTAGTTAACATTTTTTGACCTTATTCACCTGTAGTGTCCTGCAGAATGTATGGAATTTTACAAAACACATCTTTGAAGGCCGTTTTCTCAGAATGACGTTTTTTTTCTCACTCTGAGCCAGAAATCTCCACTTCAGTAGCACATCCACCAAACTTTCCAGTTTAATTTTCTATCTCTATTCTGAAGTTTTTTACAGAGGAGTTCGTTCATATAACATTCATAGCCTCATATATATAACATTTTATTCCTAAAAACAGGGCGAAATTGTCTTTTTTATGTCTGTTTTATGTCTTTTTTATGTCTGTCTGTTGTATTTTACGATTTATAGAGTGATGAAAAGATATCCAAATTGCCTCTATAAAAACCTTTGACCCTAATATGTCAACAAAATGAAACAAGAATTTTGAACCTGGCTTTATCCAATATTCAGATTTCTGTTTGGGAAATTTATGCAACTTAGCACATGCCTCAAGCATATTTAAACATACAATTTCATAAATCCCGAATCAAGTAATCAGCTGTGGAAAGTTCATGGTGTACTGTATTAAAATTATTACCCTATTCACCTGTGGTGTCTCCCCCCATCTATATTCATAAATGTTAAATATTCATTAATTCATACAGTATTAAAGAGAACTGCACAGTATTGATTTGTTGTTGGCACCACAGGACAGAAGATGGGCTGCCATGACGACAGCAGTGGGTTTTTTTTTTTATTTTTAAAAAAAGGTCAGCCTTGTCAAATACAACAGACACTGCTCTCACAATAGGTTTCAGATGAAATGTCAGGTAAACAAAGAGACATGAGGTCGAACATACACAGTACATACTGGTGTGTACGTGGTTACACAAGTGTACAGAGCTACACGGACACATGTTTACCACACAGGATAACACTGTTCCGTCCTCTGCTGACATCACAGAACATGCTGTTCTTTACGGAGCAGCAGTGTCCGGGACGAACTGACATCTGTCCATCACATCTGTCCATGCCACACACACACACACACACAAGGCTGGACACATGTAAGCACCTAATGTTCATATTGTAACTCTCTTCGTCCGGAAATTAATCCCTGGATCAGCATGACTCCAGTCCCCTTTCTTTTTACTTCTCTGGCCCCACAATACATCAAACACTGTATGAGTGATCTAACGCAGAAGAAAAAATAAATAAATCAAAAATAAATAAGGAGTGAGACGAAGGGAATCTGAAAACAAAAAGTAATATCCATTTCACAGGCATGCTGCAGATGATCCCCGCTTCATCCTCCACCTCCTCTCTCTCCCTCTATTCCTCTTGCTTTCCCTTATTGTGGGAATGTATTACAGGTGTGGTGCATGATCACTTGTAAGCAGGAGAAACATTGATTTTCTGTCGCCTTTAGAGGATAACCAAAAAGATATAACGCTGTGCGGTGCGTGATAGGATGCTGTGTGTGTGTCTGCTGTATCGTGAAGATTGGTCCAACGAACGCATAAAGAAAATGTGACAATCATACTATACTACACAATAAAGAAAAACACAAGACCGCACACACTGCTCCAATATATAGTTTGTATACCTGAGCAGTGCTTTTACGCATCTGTGTGTGGTGGTGAAGGGGCCTCTTGGTAGTAAAGGGATAGTTTGGGTGTTTTGAAGTGGTGTTGTATGAGGTACTTATCCATAGTCAGTGTATTACCTACAGTAGATGATGGTCAACGCGACCCCAGTTTGGAGAAGCAGACAGGAGTTACTAAACAGAACCAAAACAATGTACTGCTGTGGACGGGGCTGACAGCAAAAAGTATATTAGCCACTTAAAGGGACTGTTTGTAACTTTTAGAAATGCTTGTTAACAGCGACACCTGTGGCCGTTAAGTCAACGAAAGTCAGCATCGGGCTCGCGCTTGCTCGCTCTAAATAGACATGAACGAGCATCGCTCAAAACAGTGAGGCGACACACGTCAGCTAAAACCACAATATCACTCTATATTTCACCTGCTTGGCAGTAATGTTAGCTGACCAGATGACAGTCTCTCCATGAATCACTGCTGATCCTAGTGTTGGCTTTTCCTGCTTCAGCCCCGGAGAGAAACGTTATCGTCTCCTGACCGCGGTGATTCAGTTTAAGATAAAGATAACAGTAAAGGGTATGCAAGGTTAAGGTTAAGGGTGAACAGCTCGGGAAGGAAAATGTGTGACAAGAATGAGCTCTCAATAGAGATAGCTCTCAAAGACAATACATGAATGTCTGTGTGCGTACGTGGATGTGTGTTTGAAAGAGATTTGTGTCAGCCTTGTAATTTGTCTGCACTGAACCATGCCTATTGTTGTCCTTGTAAACTGAGAGCAATGAGTGTTTCATTTAAGATGTGTCTGATAACAGGAGCTCTGCTGTATGAATTCAATTAATTCTGCTTGTCTTTTTCCTCACGCTCTCTTTCCCCTTCATCTCCTTTTGTTGTCATTCTCCTCTCTTCTCCTCTCTCAGGTTATGGTGGGGTGGAGTTACTGCTGGTGCTGTGTGGCCTGGATCTCTCTCAGCCCTGCCCTCGCCACTGCATCTGTTACACTTCACCTAGCACCGTGTCCTGCCAGGCGCACAACTTCCACGCCGTGCCTGAGGGCATCCCTGCCCAGAGCGAGCGCGTCTTCCTGCAGAACAACAAGATCCAGCGGCTGCTCCGCGGCCACTTCTCGCCCACCACCACCATGTTGTGGCTTTACTCCAACAACATCTCCTACATACAACCCTCCACCTTCCACGGCTTCGACCGCCTGGAGGAGCTCGACCTCGGGGACAACCGGCACCTGCAGGCCGTCGCTTCAGACACCTTCCTTGGCCTGGGTCGGCTACACGCGCTGCACCTATACCACTGCGGCCTGATCACCCTGCCTCCGGGGATCTTTGCGGGCCTCAATAATCTCCAGTATCTCTACCTACAGGTACATGGATAACAGCCTCCTTTTATCTCTACTGTATATTGCATCTGCCACCAACAATCGCATTATGGTGTAATCTCTCCATCAGCCTGGCTCAGCACTTACTGCCTATTCTGATTTATTTTAATTGGATGATGATCAAATGCTAGCTGTTATCCTGAGTGCAGAGAAAATACGGCAAAGCCGCCCTCACATTAAAGTAACCTACAGAATAGCTTCTGTGATCAACCACTGTAGGAAAACAGAGCACACAAATCCATATATGATTTCATTATTTACATGGTGGGTTTATGAGGAGAAAAGCTTGTAGTATATGGAAAGGATACATATTATTGATGGGAAAATCAATTGATATTGAGTGAGTGCGGTGATGGTTACAGCTTGACAGCATTCTCACCTCATCTGTAACAGCTTGTCAACACCTACAGCTAGTTGTGAGTAAATCACCCACGACCATTGGCCTTTAACACTCCTCGACCTTAAACGCACAACTCAAAGGTCAAAGAAAACCCTCTCTGACACCTCTTAAGGGCTTTGCACACCGAGTCCGTGTTTTTCGTATGCGTTTGTTCTAATCCATCATCCAATTAAAAATGTTGCGCACAGAAACCTTGCACACTGAGTCCAATGTCTTTTATTATTCTATTTATTGCGAATTTTTGCAAAAAAAAGAATAATAAAAGAACTAATTACGTGGGTGCAATATATAGCGCTAGTCCAAAACGGGGCAAATGAATGAATGAAATAAGCAAGAAGCTATCATTTAGCTACCTAGAGCAGTGGTTCCTAACCGTTCCTAAAAGGGATCCCTTTTCTATCATTGAGTAAACTGACTAAAGTGACATATTTTATGTATATTTAATATTATATTCAATACAGAACAATAAGAACAACTGATAAACTGTACAATTAAACCAAATAATCGCAAAAAAAGGCAGGATATTTGTGTAAAATGAGTGATTTGGATGAATTTGAGCAGATTATTTCTTGCGAATATTGCATCAGAGATGAGTTTTCCCTGTTATTTTTATGAACTTTTAATACAATTCTTTATCTGCATCATGTATTTTTAAATTCTTAACAATCATTCATACTTAATAGTCTTCTTTCTTTGAAAAATTCAGTGTTTTCTTCTCCCTGACGCATGGCCATTGTTCCAGTTCTTCAGTTTATATCTTAAATAATAATCCAAACTTTAAAAATAACAATTTCATTTAGTTTTCTTCACAGAACTGAATGAAATGCTGAGATATAGGCCAACTGTATATTATTTAAAAGTTGTCTTACACCCCTTGCGACCCCTAGTGGGGGTCGGGACCCCTATGTTGGGAACCAGTGTCCTAGAGCATAATCACTACTGTCTAATCTTTCCTACATCCTTTGTTTTGCAACCATTCCTCTGCAATCACCTGCCACAATCTACGATAAAGAAATGAAAGAGGGATGCAGAATGTAAAGATAAAGTGCTTTGTGCTGGGAGACAATGTGAATGTTTATTATGCCATTTTGAATGATGACGTTTGCACGGGCAGTGGCTCCAAGTAGTCAAACAACCATCTTTTGCTTTTTGACGGATGCAAAAAATAGCGCAGAAAACCTGTTCCGAAAATTTTAATGATGGACAAAAGTTTGAGTGTCGGTGTGTAGATGTCATTTCGTATTTATTTTTAAACATGCAACAATTTCGACGAAAAATACAAACTTAGTGTGCAAAGGTCTTTACACTGCTCACCACTTTTTTAGCTACTGCCCGCTGGAAGCTGTACAGATCACCGACTATCCAACCATCCTGCATCCAAAAATAATACCCACTTTGAATTCCTTACATAGTCCAGCTATTGCCTGCACTTAATGTGCTTTGTTGATGTATTCTGTGCAATAAGGCAAACCTATTCTTTATAATACTGTAATATTATTCATTTCTTGTGTGATGCCAGAAGTTAAAAGCTATACAAAGCTCTTTTTCCAATAACAATATATCACAATACAACGAATGAATGCATCATACAATATCAAAGTGATGTTCAATGCATGGCACCCCATTTTAAGCATTTCTTTTATCTTTCATCTTCCCCCTACATCCTGGCAGGACAACCAGTTAGAGTTCCTGGAGGACGATCTGTTCATCGACCTTCTGAACCTCAGTCATCTCTTCCTGCACGGCAATAAACTATGGAGCCTTCGCCAGAACACCTTCCGTGGTCTGGGGGTCTTAGACCGCCTGCTTCTCCACCAGAACCGAATCCAGTGGGTTGACCGCCAGGCTTTCCATGACCTGCGGCGCCTCACCACCCTGTACCTGTTTAATAACTCCCTGACTGAGCTATCCGGATCCTGCTTGACTCTGCTGCCGGCCCTGGAGTACCTACGACTGAACGACAACCCCTGGGAGTGTGACTGCAAGGCGCTGTCGCTTTGGGATTGGCTGCGGAGGTTCAGAGGCTCCACCTCCTCTCTGATGTGCGTTTCGCCGCCGGAGCTGGCGGAGAAGGACCTGAAATCATTGAAGAAAGAGCAGCTGCCCAGTTGCCTGTCAGGCGAGGGTCATGCACACGGAGCCCCAGGTGGGGAGACGGAGCCTGGGGAGTCTTTGAACCACCTGAATCGTCACAGGAACCATCACAACCACCATCAGCGGCCGTACTTGCCCCACGGGGATCAGTACAGCTTGCCTTCGCCCTCGCCCCTCCCGCGGCCACCTAAGGGAGGCCGCAGAAACTGCACCCGACGGGGCCGCAAGGCAAAAGGGGGGATCAATGAGGTGCAGGTACTACGGGAGGGGGGTGAGAAAGACTATACTCCAGACGAAGGTAAATATGACCTGTCTGGAACTGCGAGGAGGAAGAACAAGTGCATCCCCAGAACTTCAGTCGGCCCACCAAGTGGGGTCCAGAGAATCAATAATAAAGCAGGGTCACACTTTGCAGATTCTATTTTCTGTTTACCATCAGCTCTGCTGCTGTCACTCATCTCTGTCATCCTCCGCTGAGACAGGAAACGGACACTTTTGTGCTGGTGATGCAACCTTATGATTCATTCTCCTGAACCACCCTGCCCTGGCTCTTTAAATGAGGCATGTGTGCATAACTGTGTGTGTGTGTGTGTGTGTACATGACTGTGTATAAAGAACATTATCAAATATCTACTGTCCAAATATCCCTGCAGTATTAAAAGGCAGGAATCTTTACGAGTCATAATCAAAACATGGAAGTCAGGGAAAACAATTTAGCCCGTTACTTTGATGATGTCACCAAGGGAAACATCAGGAAAACTTTACATTTGTCTCCGCGGGCATCGATTGCTTCACTAAATTTGTGTACTTATACAAACTCTACAGCCACATGAAAATAACAAGCCAATGATTCATTCAAGTAATAGCGAGAAGAACGCACAATAAAATCAAATCAGTTCAAGGCCTCTTGACACAATAGCGCTCTCTCAGTGCACCATTCATCTGTCACTCACGCTGAGACGAAGACTAGTCATTCATAACTGTCATGACTGCTGCTGCTCACTCAACAGCACCTTAAGATCCAGAAATAAAGTACTGCACACATAAGTGGCGGTAAAATGAGTCATAGCGGTAATAACTACAATCGCTATATATCTACTACATGTCTCGCAAGAAGGTGAACCCACTTTAATGCAAATCTGAATCCTTTTAAACTCACCTGGAGTTATGACACATCTATGACTCTATAACTAACAATTCTTCAAACTAGTCCTGTTAAAAAGGAGTCTGTTGTCCTTGCAAACCCATCAACTTAAAAGCCATTCAAAAGCCAACCTTCATTATAAAGAGCCAACCGGTCACAGTCAGTGTAAATGAGCGAGTGAATGAATGTGTCACTGCTTGTATGAGTGTGTGTCTACTAAAAAAAAATAAACACTAAAGCCATGCGGGTAGAGCGACACTAGATAAGAGTGCCTAATGAGAGCCAGTGGCCAATGAGGGATGGTTTCATTCACTCTTCAACCTCTTCACCGGCTACAAAAACAGAGGCCTCAATGAGCCTGAAAGGTCAACACGTGCAGGCCAAGGAACAGCTGAGGCCAGCGCCTGGCTCACTAAACTTCCAGAAACTGTTATGTACTTTTCCTCTGTAACGCTGTGGAGGCCGATGGGACAAATATATATCCTTCAAGCACAGATCCAAATAGCCACAGGAGGGTTTCAAATGCCCTACAGTCAGGGAGCAGTCCTGATGACCACCACAATATATCTCCTGCAACGGTGTCAACAACTGTTTAAACTGGAAAACAACAGCAGTTGAGAATCTGTGATGATCACCACGGGGCAAAGGATACTAACAAACTTCTACTGCATCTCTGTCCTCTCTATTGCGCTCCAAAACAGACGGACTTGACGAGCCCCAATTGGAGAGCTGGATATTAATGCTGCTACGTCCAAGAAGGACCGCCACTTTCTGAGGCTCCGGATTCTTCTTCAGGAAATATGACAAGGACAGAGAGAACTATGGGACACCTGCATGAACTGGAGCGGTTCAAGCACACACACACACACACACACACCCCTAAACGGAGCCCGATCACCTTCACAGCCTTCCTGTCACACTGCAAAACTACTAACCCCCCTGTCAGCCCAGGGCTTTCAAATCCTACAGCAAGAGCACCACAGGTTTTGACTTTAGACCTGAACCATTTCATTCACTTAAAGTGCTCAACTACAATATGGTGAATCCTGTACAGATGCACACGGGCACATCCGGGTACCTTAACTAGCCAGTAATGCTTATTTCTTATAGCATTACAGAGTTATAAATTCTATTTTAAGAGATGGAGCCGCCCTTGTATGCAAAGGATGACTTATAATCATGACATGCTGATAAAAAAAAGCACAAGAAGTTATTAGTACGGTTTGCTGGCAAGCTAGAAATGTGTGATTTTGGATGGGAATCAAAGAGCAGGAGGCCACGTTTGTACCCTGCTTGTGAACGTTTCCTGCTGAGCCCCGCCTTTTACGTGTCTATCTATCTTAAATGTTGGGGACAGAAACCGAAGCCTGTCAC
Source organism: Sebastes umbrosus (assembly GCF_015220745.1). NCBI lineage: Eukaryota > Metazoa > Chordata > Actinopteri > Perciformes > Sebastidae > Sebastes > Sebastes umbrosus. The sequence continues at coordinate 12,996,506 of NC_051285.1, forward strand.
TGGTGTCATTCTCCTGACATGTAGGATTAGAGACCCCTTCTGGTGAACTTGTTTGTGCTGCTGTGAAACCCAGAGGTGATGTAAATTGTGTCTGTTTATTCCTGTGAGGATGACTTTTTTTGTAATAAAAAAAAAAAACGAAGAAAGAAAAAAAAAAAAACTCTCCGTTGTTGTCTCGGTAGTTCCCTAAAAAAATAAACAGGGAGCTAGGAGCTGGAACTTTATTTTTTATTCAATACGATTATCATCATTATTTCATTTTTTGTTTTGGTTTTCCTGACTCATTCAAGATACAGTACACTAACACTACACTGCCCTCCCTCCTGCTCCTCCTGTTTTCTTTTCTATCCTCATATTCATCCCTCTGTCTTTGCCTCCCTCCTCCTCCTCCTCCTCCTCACCTCCCTCCCTCTTTGTCTGCTTTCTCTCTTCCTCCTTCTCTCTCGTTGCTCCCTCCTTCCCCCCCCCTCGCTATCTCCTTATTCTTTTCCTCTCCTCTCTTCCTTTGTGCAACCCAAATATGTTTTGTATGTGGTTATCAAACAATGCCAGACTCAAAAGCTGTTTATAAATAACATTAAACAGAAAGTGTCCTCAAATGGCTGAGGTGGTCTGTGTTTGTTTGCCTCCCTTTTATAACATGCACATCTGTATGTGTGTGTGTGTGTGTGTGTATGTGTGGCTAATAGACAGACCTCCAAAATGAGCCCTGAGGCTGACTGATAAGCCAATGCAAGAAAAGAAAAAATAGTTAGATAGTAAAAGAAAAAGGTAATGGAATAAGTACGCACATTCATCTACTGCTGGGAGAGAAACACACCCACATTTAACCACGATATATTCTGGCCTCCTTCATGCCCTAGTTTCACTCACACACTCAGCATCCTCATATAAAATATGCATCAGAATGACTGTAAGCACACACACACACACACACTCACAAATACACACATCTGTCGAGCTGTATTAGCTGCGAGGGAGGTGTCAGGTCAAGGTGAGGTCAAATGGAGCGCTAGCATGCGCTACGTCCGCTTTGATCGTTTGTGTTCACATTCGTGTGTGTGTTGGGTAATGCACGTGGCACCGGGATTGTTCCACGTCTGTGTGTGTTTGTGTATTATGTGTGCGTGTCCACCGGTGTACCGAGCATGCCCGCTGTCACAGCAGATCCAGCCTGACAGCCGGCGAGGGCAGAGGAAGAGGTGTGCCTCTGAGAGACAGTATCACTGCTCGGTTTGTAAAACAAAGCTGACAATTGGGAGAGAGAGAGAGAGAGGGGGAGAGAATGAGTAAAGCACGAGGATTTAAAAGGCAGAGAGAGGTGGAGATATCTGTGAAAGAAACCAATGAAGTAGTTATCAGTAGCAAACAGACTAGCAGCCAGGGGAGAGGACATAATACGGGTGGCTGCAGCATCAGCTCCGAATTGTTGTTCGGTCAATCGCTGCATGTGTTCCCAAACGAAGCCCGGGATGCAGTTTAAATGTGTTTTCCTTGTGTAGAGACACTTTAACATGTGATGAGGAGCAGCGTTTTGAATCAGAGCACAGAGCTGCTGTCTCAATGAGTTCAGGGAGAATATGAAATATGAATCAGTTTCCAAAAAAAGAAGCCACACGGGTAAAAAAAAAAGGCACATTAATTATGAAGGGGCTTAAAATTTCATATATATATATAAGAAAAATAAAGAATGGCCGGTGAGGTTGAGGGAGGAAAGATGAGTGAATGGAAGGAGGGAAGAAACAAATACACAAAAAGGAGCAAAGTAATGAGGAAAGGAAGAATAACAAGACTCGGTCAAAACCGAGTATATGGCTGGACCGTGTATGGTCAGTGTGTGAATGTGTGGCTAAATTCTTCCACAGATAGTCAGTGGTCATGTCTATAATGTTAGGTCCGGAAAACATTTTAAGCGAGAAATAGGCGATGCCACTGCCACTGCTCACGTTGCTCTCTTTCTCTCATTTTAGAACTAGATTGCCTATAGTTTCACAGCTTGATCCAAGTTTCGTGAGCCGGACGCGTCGCGCTGGACGGGCTCATTTTCATAAAATAGGGCTGTGTATTGGCAAGAATCTGGCGATACGATACGTATCATAATACAGGGGTAAAGATTCAATATATTGCGATACTGTAAGCGAAGCGATATATTGTGATTTTTTTATTTCGTTTCAGGAAAACTGTCAAAGTATAAAGAACACACCATCCATACACAATTTTAGGATGGGCAAAAATAACCCATTTATACTGCAAGCAAAAAACTGCATGGTTTTTGCCCCAAACTGCATATGATTATAATAAAGCGGGCATGCCTGTAAAGGGGAGACTCGTGGGTACCCATAGAACCAATTTCATTCACATATCTTGAGGTCAGAGGTCAAGGGATGTCTTTAAAAATTGCCATGTCAGGTTTTCCTCGCCAAAATGTAGCTTTTTGAGAATCGATACAGTATCGCACAACATTGATTTAGATATTTTCCAAAGTAAAAGTCCCTAGAAGTGTATGATTCAACTTTTTGTCATGGTCTAGTGTTAAAAAAGTTAAAAGTCGTAGAATCGCAATACTTAAAAATTGTAATACATATCAAATCAGCACCCAAGTATCATGATAGTATGATACTAGATGATGTAAAAAAGATGTAGAGATGCGGTTAAGGACAATCAGAGGAATGTGAGAAGTTAAGGAAGGAAGAATTTTAGGGAGAAAACAATGTAGTGAGGAAAGAGTTGTGGAAAGAGAGGGACGCACAGAGAAATCATCCATAGAGACACATGTATACAGGCTTCATGATCAAACAGAAGAACAGCTCATCCACTGGTTCAGTCCCTGAGCTGAGGATCTGAAATAGCCGCATGTGAATATTTATATATGCCTATGTTCCCTTCCAAAGGCAAAGAGGCCAAGCAAAATTGATTTCTCCGTGTGAATCCCCGAAGAGTTGAGACTCAGCAAAAGAAAAGCAGGAAAAGAGCAAGGGAGAGTGAAAAGAAAGAAATAAAGCACCGCCAGAAAGAACAGTGGGAGATTTTGTGAAACAAGCGGAAAGCTAAGAAATGGCAGACACCTTCAGTGAAATGCAAATGTGTGATGTTTTCCAACCAAACTGATGCGTACACACCATTTGTCCTGTTTTCACTCTCTCTTCCAGGAGCAGAATGTTCCCACTACGTGATTTGATTTTCGTTACCATCGCCATCCAAGCGCATGGCATCCATCACGCACCAGCTCACACGATGCCTTACAGTACCTTCCTGTAAGCACCATTTAACACCAGCCGTCTTTTCAGTACCATAACTCCATCAGGCTTCGTTACGCTCATTACAGGCAGATATCTGATTCTAATTAGGAGGAAGGTCAAAGTGCGGGGCTGTAACAGAGGCAACGAGGACGTGCAGCCGTGAAACCACGAGCCACGATCAGACTTGATCTGTCGAGTCAAAACATTCACTCGCGTTTTTACATTTATCGACGGCTCCTTTTACTCCACCTTGGTCTAAACCTGCCACACTGTGTGGTTCCATTATTCAATATGTCTACAACTTTTTAAAGGGTAACAAAAGTTCATGCGCACATGAACAAAAAGGCGAACAGTTGGAGACATTTTCAACCTTTTAGCAGCAGAGTCTTACACAAGGAAATCTGAGAAATGGCATTTTAATATGCGGCTGATGTCTTCATCATCTGTTGTATGTGTGTGCGCACGCTGAATCAAACGTGTCAGTGTGTTTTCATCAGTTTTAAGAGTCTTGCTGCGGCTTTATTAAATGTTTCATCATCCCGGGTTAATGTTTTAAATAAGTGAAAGTCTCTGTATCTGCGCTGTAACACGGCGCCCCGTGTTGTGTCAGAAACAATATTTGTGTTTCTAACTGCATTTTTAATGCACTGTTCCCTCATCCAAACAATCACAAAAACAGATCAAACAAATCAATTGGAGCTGCAGGGAAGAAGACAGTAGTCAGGCGTTATTGTCACCATGCTGGTTCCCGTCTGAGAGCTGAATAACTCTGACGAACAGTGCTTGAATAGAGAGTATTTGTGGTCCTAAATAAAAAAAATACTTCTAAAAAATTCTCTTTTTAGTTTTTTTAAGATGCTTAAGCTCAACCAACGCATTGATTTTTGATCTTGTCACTAACTATGTCCCAACTTCTGAGCTCACATTCCTACAAAACCAATGCACTTTGCTGGGTAAGTTCAGTTTCGTAGGACTGTGCCATCTTTCCCGCTGACTCCCGTTTGACATCTCGTCATTCAGCTTGATGATATCAGAAAGACTCGATTGGCTCGACTGCTTCAAGTCACCTGCATAACCGAGCAGCTCCTCACAAAGTGTTACTATAATATATATATTTATGAACCTGTAAATCTTATCAACTGCCACAGTCACAGTCCAACTGGATTTGCTGTAAGACTGCCAAGTCAGTAATGAAGAGGCATCAATGAATTGATGACTCTGGACAGGTAGGGCAATTTCTAATTAGACCTGAACTTTAAACATCCTATTGAACCACTTGTAAATCAACAGTATGAAAGCATCATAAGGCACCAGCCAAACAACAATAAAAGAAAAATTAAGAAAGATATTCATAGATAGAGATATAATAGATGATAGATAAAAAAAAAACACGTACCATAAGCAAACAGTTTTGTGTAATATCATGTAATGGAATAATCCCAAACAAATCTTTGGCATTTCAATTTCTTATTGGCCGACATATACCCCAATAAGGATATATCTGTAATAGGCAAACATTAGCGTATAATACCTTGTCAGTTGGAATCAAATCAACACTGAGATAACATAAAAATATCCAGCAGCCAAGCACACAAACACAGACAGAACAAATCCCAGACATCCACTCAGGACATGCATGTTAGCACGAGCAGAGGATACTTGGGCCTACCTTTGCAAAATGAATCAGTGATCCACGCTGGATCTCAGCGGTGCTCTCATCTTGAGGCTAATAGCTGATATGGCAACCTTCAAGGAGAGGGGAGTTGCATCTGCAGCATGGAGTGGACCCACATAGGATTTTTCTCCTCCACAAAACCATCCTGAAGGGACATATGGTTGAACTGTTGGCAGGTGTGTATTTATAAAATGCTACATGAGCAGTAGCAAGAATTTGTAACAGTTTTTTACAACATGGCAACAACAGCAGAAGAAAAGAGGAGGCATCTAAAAGCTGGTTTAAATAGGCCGCATTAAGGGCAGTATAGGATAGTCAAAGAACGTATTATTGCTAAGACGTGAAAGTCAATTGTTCGTTCCATTGCATACTATTATTACTATATACTCACTTACTTATTTATTTGTTAAACTTTATGCCCAGCTGCTTCCCAGAGGAGCATAAAGTGAGCGATGGACATAAATGGAAGTTAGAAAAATCCAGCGCACAGATTTTGAGATCAATCTCAATCTTTTCGTGTCAAGGACCTCCAAAATAGATGAACAAGAGACCACAGACCATGGATGTATAAGAGGCTGTGTATTGTGCTTTTGCCGTGTGTGTTAGTAAATAGCGTACAACTACATTAAATTCTGTAGCACTACTAGCTACTGGCCGATAGCCGGTTGTTTGGGAACAGAGACGTTAATAGATCCACCACGGTACAGGCTTACAGCTTGTCATATAGTGCACAACCGGCATCAACCCAAACTTAGTGGTTGAAGGATTAACTACAGTTAGAAAAAGCCCAAATGTCAAACCGGAAGTGCCTCAATTCAAACAAACATTAGGTCGACTTACATTATTAATTTCTTGACAAGCTGTTAAAGGAGAAAGTTTTAGTTGGCAACTCAATTTCGCTGGCAGAAATTATAATTATAATTTAACCAACTGTACCTAAATAATATTAGCCACAGACATTAAATACATATGATAGCTATTTTCCATTTAGCGTTAATCAAATTCTCAAACTCAAACTCCTCTGGTTGCAAAAAGAAGTCTGATTGTATAGATGTCTATGAGAAAATGAGTCTACTTCTCACTTGATTTATTACATCAGTAAACATTGTAAACATGAGTTTATGGTCTCAATGGCTAGTTTCAAGTCTTCTTCAATACAGCATGATGTTCATTGAGTAAATTATGGTCCCATTTAGAGTCAAATAGACCATATAGCAGGGGGTGCTTTAGGGCGTGGCCTTCTGGTTGCAAAAAAAGACATGGCGATGGCCAAAAAACAAGATGGAGACGGTTAAAATGCCAAACTCAAGGCGTCCACTTCTTATATATTGTCTATGCTACTTTATATAGGCTACTGTTGTGTAGTTTGTTCTATAACAATGCATCATATTTTATAAACTCAGTTTATCCATGTGAAATCTTAAAATGCAAAGTAACTAGCAACTACAGCTGAATGTAGTGATGTAAAAAGAATATTTCCTTCTGAAATGTAGTGGAGTATAAGTATAAAGTAGCAGGGAATAGATAATATTCAATTTAAGTACAAGTACCTCAAAATTGTACTTACAGTACTTAAGTAAATGATCTTAGTGACATTGTTACAGAAGTGATATCTCACTGAATGTGAGACAGAAAACGAGCTATGGTTACTCAGAAGTTGACTTTTATCCAAATTACAGGATTAAAAATAAACTTAGAGCGATCTCAACAACATGCAACTCATAATTTTTGCATTATGCGTAGTTATGTTATGCATACTGCATGCTATGTAGACAACCAGGCCTTTAGTTCATAAAAAAAAAAATTGCAATTTATCAAATATTTCCCCAAACTATGCAGTCCTACCTGAAAAAGGAAGCAGACTTTGTTCTATTTAAAGTGTCAGTGCAGCAGCTTCAGCACATTGTAATCATCGGGTTGCACAAGGCAAATGCACCATATGGCCGACAAGAGTACATGCACAGACTCTGCTCCTCCGAAAGTTATGAACGATTATGAATCTGTAGTCAGTAGCAGACGTTGGGCGATGTTGAATTTTAATCCTCTTAGTCCTGAGTGCAGGGATCAATACTGTACCAAACCACTGTGAACTCTCTCATGAACTTGGCAAATCTTACTACGTCTGATAAATTGGCACATGGTAACGGAAATTCATAGATAATACAGAGAAAGTGGACTGCGTGAGAGAGGAATAAACAATGACAATGTCAGTTTACATTCCTGCGGCACAGCTGTTAACAGTGGAGAGTATCTCAAAGTGCAGTAGGCCAGTGTATAAAAGAGCCAATCAGGCCTCGGAGCACAATACTGAGACTGTCCTTCTTAAAGTCAAGAATGACTTTCGTCTGGCTGCGGACGCCGGATGATGTTCAGCTGTAATCCTCTTAGCCCGGAGTGCAGGTTTCAACTCTGCACCGCTCCATTTTGATCGGCTGTGTCAGAAACAATCAGTAAGGTTACTTACATGGCTTCTCCTATTGTGCCATACATAAATCACATGAGGTCAAGAGGCCAAAACATGTTTACATGCATACAACAAAATGATTTGAGAACTATTGTGAAATTTGAATAATTTGTCCCACAGTATTTTTATACAGCGCAAATTTAAAAGGTATAATATGTAATCAGTTCCTGATTGTAAACACACCACACCTCAACAGCTCAACGAGCAGCGATGGTCGAGTGAGCTATAGAGTGACTGAAGAGAGAGAGAGAGCGGCGTTAGTGAGAACAAATCAGAGAAATAAAATGTTATTTTTCTAATTGTTTCCCGGCGGTTACGTTCTAAAACACACAGCTAACTCCGCACAACTCTGCGGGAAGTGATGCAGAGTTGCCGGATTTTGAATGACTGCAGGCTTCCTGTCTGTTGGCTGTGGATCAGCGCTGCTCTCGTCAAACTACAAACACACTGATCATAGCTGCACTCACAGCACAGAGAGGAGCAGGGGGGATCACTTGAACACATGGCATGCACATAACACAACCCGTTGACATCTGTGAAATACGGCCGATTTGTATCTAACAGAGTAAAAAGGGGACTTGTGAGTTGGTATCAGAAGCCTTTTTGGACCTCACATAGCCTTTATTAAGTGTATAATTAACTATATCATGTTTCATGAAAGAAAGAAACTAAGACAAAGAGGTGTATACATACTGTCACGTACAGTATGCGCACAGGCGTGCACGCATACAAATGCTATTACATCCACAAAAAACAGAGGTTATAATCTAAGATGCACAGCGGGAAATCCGTTAAATGTTTTGCATTTAATAAACCTATAACATTATCATGTGTCATAAAAGAAATAAAACTATAACACAGAGGCACAGGCGCTCATCTACATGGTGTCACTTGTTTATGCGCAGAAGCGTGCACGCAGGATAAACAACATCTTTAAGCCACATCAAGAACCGGTATGCAATTACAACCAGAAACATAGCCACACAAGAAACGTACACTCACCGGCCACTTTATTAGGCACACCTGTTCAATTGCTTGTTAACACAAATAGCTAATCAGCCAATCACATTGCAGCAACTCAATGCATTTAGGCATCTAGACGTGGTGAGGACGACTTGCTGAAGTTCAAACCGAGCATCAGAATGGGGAAGAAAGGGGCTTTGAACGTGGCATGGTTGTTGGTGCATGACGGGCTGGTCTGAGTATTTCAAAAACTGCTGATCTACTGGGATTTTCACGCACAACCATCTCTAGGGTTTACAGAGAATGGTCCGAAAAAGAGAAAATATCCAGTGAGCGGCAGTTGTGTGGACGGAAATGCCTTGTTGATGTCAGAGGTCAGAGGAGAATGGGCAGAGTGGTTCGAGATGATAGAAAGGCAACAGTAACTCAAATAACCACTCGTTACAACCAAGGTATGCAGAATAGCATCTCTGAAAGCACAACACGTCCAACCTTGAAGCAGATGGGCTACAGCAGCAGAAGACCAGCCGGTACTAGCATGGTGTACCTAATAAAGTGACCGGTGAGTGTATATGGTAGTTGTTTGTAATTGGCTAGGGAGGGGGTTGTTTTATGGGCTAGTACTGTAGAATAAGAAAGTACTTCCATTACCAAACTGTACGACTTAATTTTACTTATAGCTGTAAAAGTATTTCAGTTTAGTTTTTTTGTCAGGAGAGAATTCAGCTGAGGGCGCACAGTGACCTTTTTTAGCCCCTAACACCGACACTGGCCCAAATGCTGTTTGCTGACACCCAGAAGCGTCCAGAGTAAAGCAAAATAAGAAGAAAAGAGAAAATCCAGGCAGAGGGGCTGCAGGGTCTCTGCAGAAACAGACACCGCCACACACTTCTAGTGGGTCGTAAGTGATGATTGAGAGGGATTCATATTCTATCTATTCTATATATTTTTTGTTAATTCTTGCATATTATACCTTTAATGTAACAGTGGTATGAAATGTGTGGTGGTGTAGCATGAGGAGTGTAAGGCACTGCATTGTTGAGAGGGAGAAAATGGAGCAGTCCTCAGGAGTAGTAGTTGATATTCTCAGGAATGCTTTCAATTAAGGGCTTCTCTCTTTCCCTTATTAATTAAAGCCTAAGCATTTAGAAAATTAAAACCACATAGAGGGGGCGAAATGGAAAGAGAGAGAGAGAGAGAGAGAGAGAGAGTACAATGACTTAAGTGTAGGTGGCTTGTGCCTTGAGCTTTTTTGTGTGAGCGCATGCACATTTTCACATAATGGCAGACAAAACAGTCAGGAGGAGGGAGAAAGCAGGGTGGCAGCTAGCAGGACTCAGAAAAACCAAATGAGAAACAAAAGAGCTGCTTGTCATCCTCATCTTCTCCTCCTCTTCATAACCTCACCCTGTTTATCTGACTTGTGTTGCAGATTCCCTGATCCATCATGGTTTAATTTGGTTTTTATGAGCCTGCCTGAGCCATGTGTGTGTGTGTGTGTGTAGCAGGGGGCTGGTTACAGCACGGAATGCAGTGTTTATTTGGTTATCATCAATTTCAAGTTACAAAACTGCTCAGTGTCTCCTTAGAGACCCAGGCTGATGTAAGTCCTCAAGGCAGGAATACTACTGACAACATGTTGTATTGGTATTTACTGACAAATCCTTTGCGGGGATGGTTGCCACAGTATTTATCATCAATACGGACACAAATTTTGTTCAGTGGGCAGCTTACTTGTAGACCAGTAGAAAGTCGATTAGAGACTAGTGGATGTACGCAGAGGGATCATCACTGGCTCCAACACATATGCTGTATATCTTTGCAGGAGACACACAACAACCAACGGTCATTAGCGATGCTTCTCCTCTTTTTTATTCCTTTATTAAAGCAGGTAAAAGTTTCACTGAGATTAAAATGGAGACAATATAAACACGCCCATGAAAACTGCCCCACATTACACAATGGAGCATATAGACAATACGTCAGCTGAACTTTTTTTAAAAGGATTTTAAATTCTCGAGTGGCCATCCAAATAAATTAGAATACAAAACCTTTGACTGAGAGAGTTAAGTGAAGTCGGTTCTTAAATACCGACTTGAATTCATCAAAAGTAATCACCTCAGGCAATTTCACTCGGAGGAGCGTATTTAACCCCTCAAACCTCACCGACCTGCCGGTGGGTCAGTCATTACAAACCCACAGAACTTTATATTAAATCTAAAAGTTTCCAAAGACACCAAATACGCTGAAATTGGGTCGTGTCTAGAAGGTGACCCACAATTTGAGAAACTCTCGAAAGATGGTTAAGGTTAGGCATTGACCTCAAATAGTTAAGATTAGGCATTGACCTTCGAATGGTTAAGGTTAGGCATTAGCAAGATTTATCCGGGATAAAATGTTGGCGTGTCATAGTCATAATCTGTACTGACTGCAATGTAAATGCATCTGCGAAAATATGCTATGCTCAGAGCTAATGACGGATAGAATAAAAAGTGAGAAACAGGTTTTGGTGGGCGGGTGGGCAGGCGGATGACTTCAACAAACACAGGACTTGTTTCACAAAGTGTTGTCGAGTTATTTTTAAGTTAGTGACGTGTTTATTCGTGATATTTGTGACGTGTTTTCCGTACTTATGTTACGTTGTTTTTGTACGTACTTTACTTAGTTTAAAAGGGACTATTTGTAAGATTCAGGAATGCTGCTTAACAGCGACACCTGTGGCCTTGAAATCAACGAAAGTCAGCGTCGAGCTCGAGCTTGCTCGCTCTACATAGACATGAACGAGCATCGCTCAAAACAGTGAGGTGACACACGTCAGCTAAAACCACAATATCACTCTATATTTCAGCTGCTTGGCAGTAATGTTAGCAGACCAGACGAAGGTCTCTCCATGAAACTATGCTGATCCTAGTGTTGGCTTTTCCTGCTCAGCGCAGGCTTCAGCAGCGGGGCTCCTCAACGAGTTACGTTATCGCCTCCCGACCGCAGCCGGCAGCCGAAGACACCGGCACCCGGTCGGTAACGAGACGATAACGTAACTCGTTGAGGAGCCCCGTCACTTCACAAGACACGGAAAACCTCTGTTGGTCTGGAGGAGCTGCAGCAGTTATTTCTGCACAAACGTCCACTGAACATTCACCAGATATTCTCAGAGCTAAACTAACTCTTCTGCAGTGTGTAGTGAGCGCGCGTACACGTCTAGAGGTGGAGCAAGACAGCGAGGACGCGCGCGCTGTCTGAGTGAAGGAGAGCAGGCAGCGCAGACGAGGCTCCGGCCACACGCGAGCGCGCATATGCGAACGCGCAATTGTGCCGACCCGCTAAATTTATACGCTTAAAAAGTTACAAACAGTCCCTTTAAGTACTTATTTTAAGCCCAACCATGATGGGAATGACACGCGGAATGTCCTTGTAATGTCGTGCTATTTATACGCCTTCCCGTGAGATCGGGGTTGAACAATCAGTAACAAATAGTGACGTGTAAGTTTAAAAAGTCAGTTTAAAAAAATCTGTTATAACATAGCCACAACTTTCTTTACTGAATGCAACAGAGTGACTAAAATCTGCAGAATGAATTCTCCAGAAAACGGAGGGAATCCATCCATCACTTGCCGGTTTCGTGATAAACTCAATAGAGCTGCGAATTGCTCATGCTCGACTAAAAAGTCCCCTGAAAAAAAGCGATCCAATACTCATTGTCACTCACTGTTTCTCTCTAAAGCTTTTCACAGCTCCCCGTCCGAGAGCCCATTAATATCTGAAGAGAAAGTGATGGAATTGAAATCTTCCTCTTTTTTTTTTTTTTTTTACTGGGCAGAAAAGCTGTCAGCAAATTATGTGGGAGGACAGCGAGTTGACAAGATTTGTCAGTTTTCACTCTCTTCCTGCTCTCTCTCTCGCACACACACACTTAGACACATTGGAGCAGGGAAAGCCCGCCGCCCTTACTAACCAAATAAATAAGAGAGCCACCAAGAAGGACATAAGGATAAACATGTATTACACTTTATTGGCGCCTCTTTCTCTGCTCATCATCCTCGCTGCTTCTTGTTCCTTCCATCAAACCCTCCCTGCTTCTCATATTCTCCATCATTCTGTCTACTTTTGTCTCACTCACCCACTCTCCAACTCTGTCACCTCTCCTTATGTCTCACATCTCAGTCCCCGTCCCCTCCTCCCTCTCCTCTCCTGCCAGATGCCTATGATTCACATTCAAAATGTTTATACGTCCTGCTGTTCCTCTCTTTCCTCCCACCCTCACACTCTTACCTCATCCTCACGGTTTCTCCCTCTCTTTCAGCTCCCTCTCTCTCCCTCGTTCCTTCTCCCTCTTTCTTCTTCTCCCAATTTTCCCTCCCTCCTCCTGTGCCTCTCAGATAACTGTCTTCACCGCTGACACTTTCATCCCTGTAAGACCAATAGAAACGGAGGAGGGTGCGACACCCATGTCACCCTGTCACTCCCTCTTCATCCCTCCCATCTTTTCTTCTGCAGCAGCTTCCTGAGATCCATCGCTTCCTCCATCCTTGTCAAGTAAATCACCTCCTCTCCTCCTTGTTACTCCGTGCCACCGTTGTGCTGTGACAAAGTTGCATCAACGTCCTCTCATGTCGGCCTCAATAGAAGTCTGCTATGTGGTTCATATATGGTTCAGTGGCAGACCAAAACAAACAAGACTACTATATAAGTTCCCTTTTTCAACATAGAGCTATATAACATTATAAGATTTAGGAAAGTTTCAGTCGTGTGTTCGGCTATAAACTTGCAGCATTGTCTCATTTTGAATTTCTAACCTGTATCTGTGTCTTGAATCATTCCGTAGGTGGCAGTGAGGACTAAAAAAAAATATGGTTAAAGTTGTAGTTACCTTGATTAAAGAAAATTCACAAGTTCCAGTTTCGACAAAAAAAAAAGAAAAATCTCTACTTTACCCGAGGCTGCTTTTCAGGCAATTAATGAGCTTCTGGTGACCTTTACAAAAAAAGAAAAAGGAAACAAACTTTAGTGGAAAAACTTCTGAAATTTGCATAGTTTAATATTATATATATTTTTATTACATAACATATATTTTCCCCCATGTACAGATTCAAGTTAAAACTTGTCAGTATTTGTAACGTAAAGGATAATGTACAGTGAGAGGGTCATTGTTGTGAAATAAACCCCAACAGGGCGATGCAGGGCCCCAACGAGAAGCGGTCTTGCATCACCCTGAAGGGATTTATTTTACAACGATGACCCGCTCGCTGTACATTATCACGCTTATTACACGGCTACTTATTTAAGAAATCTATAATTTGACACAAAAATGGCCCTCCGGAGTCCAACATCAGAACTGCGTCCATAGCAACGGTCTGTTATATAGAATGCTGTGATTGACCAATCAGAATCGAGTATTCAGCACATCTGTGTAATAATGATTGTTAAAGCATTTCTATTGCCTCCGCACGACTCAACACGGCGACAGCTGAGCCGGCGGTTCGTAGCTAACGGTGTTAACCTTGAGGGTGGGTGCTACGCTTCTGCGACGGCGCCATCGGCCGGGGTGGCGTTATCAGCTGTAACCGCTGTATGAGAGCAGTGCAAAGCAGCGGCCGTGAGCTTGCCAGTGGGGCACACTCGCATGCATGAACATGCACTAAAAGCATGCACGGGGAGTTGCTTTCGGTCACAGCAGACAGCCGTTTTCAGCAAAAATGCTTTAAAAACCCTCTGTATTTCCACCCAGATGAAGACCCTGTGAGGTACAAACCAGTCTGTATTTGAAACCATTGATATGCCCCACTAAATAAAGGATTTTAACGTAACATCTCTCCTTGCTCTGCCAAGGATTGCATGAAGGATGTTTCTTTTTCTCAGTAAAAAAACAGTTTTTCTGAATCTCACTGACACTCCTTGTGGTTTAAACACTTCAGCCTGATGTAGTATTTGGCCTGCAGCGCTGGCAACATATTACAGCATCCAATAACCACATCCAACTTCTCCCCAATCACTTCATATATGTAACTGCTGCTGTGTGGCTGGTTCAACGTTTAAAAAGAGAGCTCAGAGAAAAACACAGCGTATTTCCTTTTCATACAATTTCAGTGCACAAGGAGTCTTAGCTTAAGTCACACACATGCAAACACACGCTTGGGTGACTCAGACAATGTGCTCTGGCGATACCAGATTGGGAGGGGGGGGGGGGGGTGTTACAGCAGACAAATACAGCTGGCCATGCTTGTGCACTCCAGTAAACCATTTGTTCTGCAAACACACATGTCAATGCTCCAGACACAAAAACAAACACGCACAGTTGCCCACATGCGCGTGAAGATGTTCACTTAGCACCGAGTTCTGTTGAATAAATCCAGTCTAGATCACTTATGTAACACGTCTCGGTTGAATTGCCATCATTTTCAAATATCATATAGCCTTTTTTGCTTTTATCATTTTACTATATTACTTTATTTAATCACCAACTACAGTATCATTTTACATGCTGAGATTAAAATAATGCTGATCTGATGAGGCTCCAGACTGCTGACTGCTCAAACACGTGCATGTTCTGTAACATCCTCTTGCGCAGGCCTTCACTTCTTCCAGATCAGCGTTTTCAACACTAATAAAAGAGTCCTCTATTTTTGGCGTAAGAGACAACTGATAGAAATCTGACCCAAGTTTTTCTTTCACATAACAAAACGCTGTCCCATTAGAAAGTCGGGCCGAGGCAAGCAGCATGAAGCGAAGCTCCATCTGGCTCTGTCGGCCAGTCCTCATTATTTCTGCCTGCCCAGTGGCCCAGTACCACACAGGCAGCTATTTACTGATGACAACTAACTTACTCCACAGGCCGGGGAACTTTTGCTCATGTTCTCTCTTAGGACTTCACACAAACATATAACCATGCCTCTCAGGTATTACTCCTGTAGTTACGCACACAGACACGCACACTCTGTCTCTGGTGTATTGTCCCAGACAGATAGTCCTGCTCCCTCATAAATGTTAACCTACATTGTGTGTGCGTCCTAGATCTGCCTGGTGGTCTGCATAGCCCTTCCATCTTATGAATGTGAACAGACACACACACACGAAGCTAAAATACTGCACACACTGTAACATAAGTGCAACTAAACTGTGGCTCCACCTTAAGACAAATACTGTACATCAGCCTTTTAAGAATATATCAAGAATTAAAGAACGTATGTCTCAGCAAGATTTAGGAAAACGCTGTCTTCACAGGTCTCTCTAAAACAGTGGTTCCCAACCTATTTTCCTTGAAGCCCCCTCCACTGTTATTTTCTGACGCAATCACACTAAAAAAATGACAAATCCTCAAATAAAATCCTCAGTTTGAACAAAGTGATTCAATGAGTTCGTCTTTTTTTATTGAATCGTCGGTGCGAGCCTCTCTGTGTGCTGCAAGTGGGAGAGCAAACATTTTTTTGACCTCGGTGAAAATGTTAGTTTTTGAAAGGCTAAACGCCAACAAATATGTACTGAAGCAGAATATTTCGTTAGATAAAAAAATGTTGTGAATTTTGGAAATTATTACATTCATCTTTTTCCAATAAAAGTTGACTTTCAGACTTTAAAACACTCTGGAGTTATTGGAAATGTTTGGATCATACAAGTCGAAAACAATCCTACACAGCCACCACTGGAATCTAATACTACAAATAGTATAATACTAATAATATTAGTGTAGCCTGATCTTTATCTGACACTGTGCACAAATACCGGGTTTATAAAGAATGTGGCCTACTAAGAATCAAAAAACACAGGACGTGGTGTTAAAATCTTTCCCTTTTGTGCCAATAGGTGGTGAGCACCTGACAGGTGAGGGGTTCTCAGAGTTTGTGGGAGGGTTGACTGGGTTGTGACATTTCATGACAATTGGGCACAGGACATATCATCAGTAGTGTACCCTTGTATCATCAGATGTTTCAGCCTTTTAACACTATACACCCTCCACAAAGGCAGCCAGCTGCAGGGTGATCAATCCTCAGCTTGTGTACTGTGCCCAAGTGTCCCGAAATTCACCTTGCTGCTGGGAATGGCAGACGGCTGAAAGGCTGACAAGTGGGGGTTCTCCAGTGGGTTATGTGGATGTATTTGGAGCCCTGCCTGGATCATTCCGCTTGAGCCAAATCCACTCGGCTGCTTCTTTCAGCCGCTTCTGAGATTGATCTGATGGTCTACTTTGGTGTTCCAGCCTCGCTGCTTCGCTTCTGCTGCTAGCTCTGCGTAGCGCAGCTTCTTACGTTTGTAGGCCTCTTCAATCAAGTTTTCCCATGGGACTGTGAGCTCTACTATGTAAGCAGTCTTCAGTGAGGGGGACCAGAGTACACAGTCTGGCCGGAGGTTGGCGGAAGCAATCTCGGGTGGAAAAATGAATTGCTGGCCGATGTCCACCAGCATCTTCCAGTCGCGGGCAACGAATAAGCGTCCTGTGGGAGGCTGTTTGGGTGTTTTCTGTCCTTCTCGGACAAATGCTGTTGCCTTAAGGGGATTGGTTGCTCTCAGGGGGGGCAAGGAGTTGGTCGACCATCGCTTGTCTTCCAGAGCTGATGCCAGGCTCTTGAGGATCTGATTGTGCCGCCAGGTGTATCTGCCTCGCGAAAGGCTGGTCTTGCAGCCTGTCATGATGTGTTTGAGAGTCACTGGAGCTGGGCAGAGGGCACAGGTTGGATCCTCGCCATACCACTGATAGAGATTCTTTGGTGATGGAAGAAGGTCGTATGTCGCTGTAATGATAAACTTGATCTTGCTTGCTTCCATTTCCCATAGCTCCCTCCAACTGATTTTTCTTCTCTCCATGCCTTCCCATCGCATCCATTGCCTCTGTTTTGCAAGAGAGACAGCCTTTGCACCTCTTGTGGCCTCGTCCTGTCGGCGCACCTCCTCAACCACCAGTGATCTCCGCTCTGACGCTGTGGTTTTTCGCCAAGTTGGTTTACTTGCTGTCAGGCCAAAGCCTCCTCTTCCCTGCTGGCCCCACAATGTCTTTGTGCCTTAGGGCTCATGTAGCTTGCTGTACTGCATCGGATGCTGTCCATTTCTGCCCAGTTTTTAGGGGCAGTGCAGCATTACTGATGGTCTTGTCTCTGGAGTGTTTCAGTGTCATTTGGAGTCTTACTTTAGAACACTTGTATTCCTCCGTTAGACTGGTGAGAGGCAGTTCCAGGATCCCTTTGCCATACAGGGTGATGTTACTCAAACATAACATACAACCTATCTCCAAGGGTTGCCAAGTTGTAGTAAAGTCAGCTGTTGTGAAGCACAGCTGCAGGTCTTGGAAATAGGTCTTGACCAGTGTAGTAATGGGCTCTGGTACGTGGAAAAAGTTGAAGGATTCCCAGAGGAGTTCATGGGGAACTGAGCCGAATGCGTTTGCCAGGTCAAGGAAGATCACATGGAGGTCCCTTTTTTCTTTCTTGGCTGATTGGATCTGGTTCCAAATCAAAGATTTAAAAATACATTTCTGACCTGCCGCTCCGTTAACAACAGTCCAGACCTCTCAGATAATCCGGGACAGGTTTGCTTAATATGGCCCCTAGAGTCCAAACGAAACATGGAGAAGCAGCATCCAGTTTCTATGCACCACATATCAACTTTTCATTTGCCACTGCATTTTCCGTTGCATTCATTCATATGTTAATGAAATTAAATTCTTTAAACCAAAAACTATGGGTTAGTGTATATTTACTTAGAGATAATCAAATGCTAATAACGTTACACAGCAAATATGCATGCTGGCAAATTGACCTACATTATTTACTGCTTCATTTTATGAAAACCCTTCACCTGGATCCACTATTTATCGCAGCCCTGACACTCATTATAACAGCATACTCAACCCTACAAGATCAACTGGTAAGCCAGACACTGAATAACTCGACTGCTCTGAGTATCACCAGGAACTCAGTGGACTCTTCATGATCACTTGACGTTAAGTGGTACGGAGGAGGGGAGGAGTTCAACGGTGGGTTCGCAAAACAGTTCAAAATGGAAAATCGTGCAAAAATAAATAAATAAATAAATAAATAAATGCAAAATACATAAATACATACATTTTAAAATAAATATAAAATAAATAAAAAATAAATGCAAAATAAAAAAATAAAAAAATAAATTAATAAAAAAATAAATGCAAAATAAATAATGCCAACATACATAAATAAATACATGAACTTAAAAATAAATAAATACATTTAAAAATGAATGGATAAATACATAGAGAAATAAATAAAAAGGAAAATTAAACAGAAGAGTAAATAAATAAGGGGATTAATACAACGATAAATAAATAAAGAAGCAGCAGAAATATCAATGTATGTCACGATCTATCAATTCATTAATGGCCACGTTTATTTTTTTATATTATTTTTGCTACATTTAATGACATATTTATTTATCGAGTCATTTATTTATTTATTTATTCATTTATTTTTGATTTTGTCAGGTTCCGTCCTCCATAAAGTGGAGCATCAGTGCTGAACTATCCAAAATTGTTCAAAATGCTTCAGCTCATGTTTTATTTAGATTATAACTCCTATCCTGTGCGGGCGGTTACAAACATATTCTGAAAATAGATGAACAGTAAAACAGTTGACAGGTGTCTTGTGTACAAATACAGCATTATGGAAATATGAACCAGTTTCAGGGTGCAGATACTGTACTTCTTCCTGTGACTGCAAGCTGCTGTGTGTTTCTCACTGCGTACCTCTGTGGACCTTACAAACACACACTTAGCAGAAGGAGGAGTGTCACTCATCGAAGCAGCCTACTCACAACATGTTGCCTTCTGAGTCAG
This sequence comes from Sebastes umbrosus, assembly GCF_015220745.1. NCBI lineage: Eukaryota > Metazoa > Chordata > Actinopteri > Perciformes > Sebastidae > Sebastes > Sebastes umbrosus. The sequence goes on from NC_051285.1 coordinate 13,015,639, forward strand.
TGCATTTGGAAACAGAACAGAACCATAACTTAGCAGCTACACTGATCAATTATTTCCTTCCACTGAGCCCGAATGCAGCATATTACATACAGTATATTTCCGCTTCTTTAGCTCTCTCGTCCTCACAACTGTGGTCTAAGGGATTGGAGGAAGGAGGAACAATGTCTTCCATTCCGTCTTAAGACAACACAATAACTCACTATTCCCCTGAACACCCTCACTACAAGACTATAAGTAATGAAATATGTCATTATTCCTCTTTCAGCTCCCACAGTATGATAACTTTCCCTCCAATTATATCCGTGCTCCAGAAACACGCTGCGAGAAGAGAGGTCTTTGTGTTAAAGTAATCTGCTGTGACTCTTGAACGGGCACAAAGAAAACGGCTGGATTCTTCTTTCAAAAAAAGAAGAAGAGAGGGCAAGATTTTTTTCACTCCTCACGAATGATCCCAACATTTCATTGGTTTCTAAGTGAAATGGGATGCCTGATTAAACCCGACTCATTAGCAGAAGGTGCAGGATAAATGGGAAGGCAAAGAGAGTGATTCTAATTAGACCGAAGACAAAACGACCAGAGAGGATCTCTGTTATGTTATTAGAGAGACGGCTATATTTAAAAAGGGGAAAAAAGAGGCCACTCACAGAAGATTAAGAAGGCTGCTGCTGTTAAAGGGCAAAAGCCCTTATCAAATCCAAATTTACGCTCTCCTCTTTTTAGTATCAGTTTTGATACCTTATTTTATAGAACAACAAATACGAATTTTATTTTCTGTCATGTTTGAGCTTTGATGAATATGGATGCTTGCTGCCAAAATGTGGAAGATTTCAAGCATTGAAGTACCTGAGAAATGGCTAATAAACATTTCAGTCAAGGTTTTAACCATTTATTGCGACAATAATACGCATTTTAATCTGGCGGTGTGGTTCTGACAACTAAATGAGCTAAATAGTGATACAGGAGGAGGCGGAGGGAGTTACAGGCAGCGACGAAAACAGAGCTCAGCCTCGTGACTGACGCAAGCTGAATGAGTGCCAGATGTCTACATGGACAGGCTGTTTCGTCGTGGACATACATGATTGGAGGACGTATGGAACATGTGACTATAAGATTGATGATGCTGTGTGAAAAGCTCGCCATCACGAGGTGTGTTTCAAAATGAAGTGAAGAAGCCCAGGAAGCTAGATACATTAAAGGGGACATCACAGTCCTTCTGCTTGAACGCACCAAGCTTTTCATTAACTACAATGTAAACCCATCTGAGTCAGAAAAAGTGCGCCGGGAGTGTGGTGACGTAGCTTTAAGAGCAAAAAAGACACACACACCCTAAGGTGGATGGGTCCAACAAACACAAGGCTTTCATCCAAGAGACTGCTGTCCGTGTCCCGTGCGTCATGTAATAATCAGCTGTTTGTTTGTGTCCCCTGTTCATAACATTCAGTGTCATTTTCACTGTAAACGTAGCAGTTTTAAGCCCAACCATGTTGGTTTTTCCTCAATGGAACTATAGTGGTTTTATTGCCTGAACCTAAGCAAGAATTTTTGTTTACTTCAGAACACTAAGCGCCTGTTTCCTGCAACTGATAAGAGTGACGTCAAGGGGTCTGACAAAGCGTCAGTATATGACGAGTTTGGGTGAGAAGGCGTTGAAAGAGTACGCTGGATTAAAAAAATTATCCAACTGAAAAACTGAGCCCAGCGTTGCCAACTCTTTTCTAATGAAAGCAGCTAGCAGCGCTATAGCTTCAAAAGTCACTAAATCTAGCGAGAAAGTCAGCAAAACTGACAGTCCATCCCTTCAGGCCTCCCTCCAAAGCCACTAACCCAAAATTATCATTATGAACATAAACATATCATAATGAACGTAAACAACAAACATGGCTATTATTACTGTAGTACTCACAGCTGTCAAGCTACAGCTTGTTGAAGACTCCGGTAGAGTGTACGCAGGTAGACAGGCAGACCGTCCAATCATTTCATTTGGCCGAATGAAGCACACTGGGATCCATATAAAGAGGAAAAGTGCAGCAAAGTCTCATGGAAGTGGTGGTTGAGCTGAAAAAGACATTTGATGTAGTTTAGGATCAAGCCGACAAGATAGTAGCCAACATTAATGATTTAAAGCCATAGCCACAAACTCTTAATATGCATTACTACTATACTATACTATACTAAATACTTTTGATACTTAAGTACAATAAATATCAGACACTTTCAGATTTTTATCCAAGTAATATTCTAATTGGTGACTTCCACTAAAGTCATTTTCTGGTTAGATATATGTACTTTTACTGAAGTGTGGCTTTCAGGTACTTCATCCACCACTGGTGAGGACACATTGCAGCGTGCATGTGCGTCCTCACGCATATTGGTCAACAGCGACATTAGCAGTTAAAGTTGTCCACCATGTAGCTTGGTCTTGACCTAGAAAAGGTGCTAAATGCGAGATTGGGAGCATATCTATCGTCTCCACGTTGCTCTCAACATGGCGAAGGCCGAGCTGGTGGCTCGTGACTAACGGCGCCAACAGTGAAAACGACGACAACAGTGCTGACGGAGCCAACAGTGTTAACTTGGTGCTGAACCGGAAGGTGGGCGCTACACTTTTGCAACGGCGCCATCAGTCAGAATGGCGTTATCAGCCGTAACCGCTGTATGAGAGCAGTGTAGCGGTGCAGAGTGGCGGCCACGAGCCAGCCAGTGGGGCAAGCTCACATGCATGAACATAAAAGCATGCGCATGTCAACAAAGGAAACACACAGAGAGAGAGCGACTTCATTCTCTGCTCTCCCTCTATATCTTTACATAGCTAATAGTTGCTTGCTGCTACATTAATGCTCTAGATATTGTATAGAGCACCTTTAAAGTGCAACAACACTCAGCCATATGTGGTTGCCACGTGGTAAAATGACGTCCTGTAACAAAGCTTCGTTTTTCATTTTCCAACAACACCAGGACAGTCAGCAGAATGGATGCGCAAACATCAATTTTAAGGGGACAAAAGGAAAGAAGCAGGTCGTGCACGCAGAAAGAGACATTTGTGCTGTGACAGGACACATCCCATCTGTCTCTCGCTTCCTCTCTCTATTGTGCCGGTTTGTGCAACAATACCCTAGTGTAAACTTTTTTTTGATATGTTATATTACGTCTGTCGCACGAGTGCTGTTAACTGTAAGGACGCAGCAACATGGAGATATATCTCTACATGGACAATTAAAATATTCCTCTCCTCTCTAAAGATGACACTTAAAGGTGCCGCTGCAGTTCGGCGCCCCTCAAACACAAAGGACAGATGTTACACCTTATGTGCAACCGTGATAGGTTATTGATTGGGACTGTTGTTCCAGTTTCTATTCCTGTGGTTTTTCATCTCTTCCTGTGTTCTCGTGTGAAATTCAGGAACAATCAGCAGGCAAAAAGGAGACTCGAGGCTATGATGATGATGATGATGATGATGATGATAATAATAAAAAGACGTTAACAATTGCAGCATTTTGAGTGTGATTGATTAGTGTGATGTGTGTCATTGAACATGTGAGCTACATGTGAGCTTGAATCCACGACAAAGATAGTCTTTGAGCAGGTTGATATAATAGCACGAGGAAGAAAAGATCATTTTTAAACATTAACTCCACTCTGACAGCCTCGACTCTCCAATCCCCCATTTAATATAAAGCCCTTTCCTTTTTTTCTCCTTTCAAATCTAATTTAATAGAAGGGTGCAAAATTCCAGCAATCACCCCCTCCCTAGGTTGTGTTGTTTAGGAATGTGGTCTGCAGCATTGTTGCTCGCTACCTCCTGCACTGATAATCTGGCTAAATAACAGCTTGAGACATGTGGTGCGTCTGTGATTAGCCACGTCCCTCCGGGAGGGAGATTTATGAGCTTCAAGCTGCATTGTTTCATACAAAGTCAGATGCCAGGTATTGAAAGTTCAATAGTAACACAGACATGTTCTTTCTTTTATGTCCTATTAAATGCCTCTTTTATTTATTACTTCTATCAATCCTGCGTTAACGGTAACATTTAAAGGGTGTTTAAATGCTTGATTAAATATTAATCTGCGCTGTAAGCTTCAAGAAGATCCTCCCAAGAACACTTCACTGATGTACCTGTGATGAAACCACACACACGCACACACTTCCTCCTCCACACCCTCCTCTTCTTCACATTCAGTATGTATTGCACAGTGCACGCTCAACGTGTACCTCTCCATAGGGGTGTAATTACATTTGTGGTGTAAACTGGGTAATTAGCCGTGTTTCTACTTAGCTCTCAGCTGGAAACGTGGAGAAGGAGCGAGCGGAGCAGCAGACGGAAACATCACATTGTCTGTTGACTCTGATTCCATAGCGAGATAATGCAATTCCTCCAACAAATCATTACAAAACACATGCCAGCATAATGAGAATTATCCATATGCTGCATAGACAATCACCATCGTTCCCTCTTATGTTCACCCCTCCCCTCCTGAAGCGCTCTTTGTGGGAAAACAAACACACCGAACAGGGATTTCTGTGGAAATGAAGACAGAGTCCTGGTATTATGAATTCTTCCACATTAGATTATTTTCAGACAATCTTCTCTCTAATACAGGGCTGCCCAAAGTGGGGCCCACGGGCCAAGGTTGGCCCACCATAAAAGTTTGATTCGGCCCGAAAGCTAAAAAAATAAAAACAATATTTAATTAAATTATAATATAAATAGCTGTCTAAGCCTTTTTTTTCCACCAAATCTGTTTATTGAGGTTTTACAAACTGATTATATCACAATATCAGTTAAGCTTGCAATATTTGGTTTCTGGACAATATTTGTCATTGTTTTGTGTTGTTAATTGATTTCCAATAATAAATATATACATACATTTACATAAAGCATATTAATATTATATTATATTATAATATATATATAAATATATTATAATATAATATTATATTAATAAGAGTATTAAATACTTGACAAATCTCCCTTTAAGGTACATTTTGAACAGATAAAAAAATCTGCAATTAATTTGGGATTAATCACAATCAACTATGGACATTCATGCGATTAATCACGATTAAATATTTTAATCTATTGACAGCCCTAATAATAATAATAATAATAATAATAATAATATAGAGGATAATGACAATCCACTAAACCAACACACCAAACTAGAACTTAATCAAATTGTGTTTTTGAAAAAAATACTAGTTTTGGTAATGATAAACATTTCAGACAAAACTATTAAATAATGCATTGGAAACTATATAATTAAAGAAATACAAATAATAGTAAAAATAGTAATGAATAAAGAAAAATGAATCAAGGAGAAAAAAAGGAAAGAAAAAAAGAAAAAATTGAGGAAAAAGATCAGTATTCGTATGATTTTTTTAAGGTAAAATGTTCTTTAAAAATGCAGGATCCCTAATTATGAATTATTTTTCATAATCTGAGCACAGCAGGCAGAGTGACGCAGGAAGTCAGTTTGGTGCGAGTGAGGAATGAAAAAAATGGAGAGACGGTGGCACACGGACAAAAGGCATTTCAATGAAGTGAACTTGGCATCCTAGTGCCATTTTGCATCTTAACAACATAATACAATACAAAAGGTGTTTGCTTTTGGCCTGCAGCTCACCATTAAGTTTTGGTTTTGGCCCTCCTCCACGGGAAAAGTTTGGGCACCCCTGATCTAATAAATCTGATTTGGTTAATTTAATCAAAATCAGCCAATACTGTACCATAATGATGACGTGAACGAACAGTTGAGACAATGAGATGATGTTGAAAGCTCTGGAAAAGACCTTGAATTAAGACTTTTCTAAAATGTCAATGATGAACTTTCACACTCAACCCATATATTTATTTTAAAACATGAAAAACAAGAATTTATTCTGAATATTTTGAATATGAACAAATGACTTTTGGCTTCTCTCAGTGTCATGATGAGTCAAACGTCAACATGCGCGTCAATGTGAAGGTGGAGAACCCTCAGTTCATTCATGAATGTCTGAAAAGCTAAATCACAGCAATCCATTTATGCAGACTTCATTTTAAAAGCCCACACCTCTTTCTCTCTCTAGCTGATAACAGAAAAGTAGAATAAGTAGAGCCGTCCCAGCGGGTGTATCTAATCCTGCAGATAAGCAAAACAAACAAGTGTCATGTCTCTGTGATCAGATTAAAGGTCACGCAGATGGAGAAGATAAGAGGAGATACTACACGGAGATGGCATCACATGGACCGAAACATGTTGAGCCACTGGTTCAGCGGGAGGAATTAATAAGAATATTAAAGATAAATTACATTTTTAAATATTCACTTGTCATGCTCCCACTACTTTGAAGGGTTTTAATGCATTTTTTGGATTTTGTGGACTGTTTCTTTTGCTAAAGCAGGACCCACATGCACAAAACCAGGATACAGACTGAGGACTTGAGCAGAATCTACAGCAAAACAGACACATACATGCTGAAAAAGGTAGGTTGTGGTGGGTAGGCAGCCAAAAAACAGACAAGCCTGGACAATCTGACAAAAGCCAGCAGGCAAAATGTCAGCTATGAGTCACTAATGGTGAAATGAGGTAAAGCTGGTGAGGCCGGCAGCAGTGTCAGGTGTGTAGAGGTTATGGTTCATGTCAATTTTAACTATAACCCAAACCCTATTATTATAAATCAATGCTATATAAATCATACTGTTAATTTGCCTTGTAAAAGGTGATAGCTTTGTCTCCTGCAGTTTGTTTACAGTCCAGATCAACATCGTTAAAGGTACAGTGTGCAGGATTTGTCAGCATCTAGTGGTGTGGTTGCAGATTGCAAGCGACTGAATACCCCTCCGCTCACTCCTCCCTTTCCAAGACTGCGGTAGCGTGAGCCGGCGAGTGCGTTCACCTCGCTTAGAGGCCATCGTTACCATAGTAACACTACTTTAGGAGCAACAGAACTCAGACGGCGGTTGGCGGTACCATGGTTTTTGCACTCTGCCGCTGACGTTATCGCAGTTTCACAAGCATGTCTGAGAACTACGGTGGCCTTCAGGTAACGTAAAAACGCGAAAGGCTCTCTTTTAGAGCCGGTGTTTGGTTTGTCCGTTCTGGGCTACTGTAGAAACATGATGGAGCAACATAGTGGACTCTGAAGAGGACACACTCCCTATGTAGATATGAAGCGCTCATTCTAAACTAACGAAAACACAACGATTCTTAGCTTCAGGTGATTGTACTACAACATAGTTATAAATGTTATATTCCATTTCTGCTAATAGATCCCCTGAAATGTTACACACTGCTCCTTTAAAAGGAAAGATGTACTCTAAATAATGACCCTAAGTCTAATCTAAAAGTTCCAATAATGACAACAAAGTGGATTTGGTTGTTCTGTGGTGCATTTCTGAAATGTTTGGGTGGACACGGCATCACATTGATATTTTAAAAGGCAGCTGGCAGTTTTCTTACAACAAATACAGAGGGAAACATCCATCAAAGAGAACGCAGCGTGTACTCTGTGCTAGTAAAGTGACACTTTGACCGGTTGTTTTCCACCACCTCCTGACATTTTGTCGAATTACCGGGAGCTTTATACCTTAAGCGGGGAGAGATGAATAAATGGCCATCATGAGAGGCAGTGCTATTTTGATGCCATGTATTACAGCTATTTGGCCTTGTGTCACCCACCTGCCACACACCCAAAGGTGTATTGTGACACAGCATGCAGTTTTGTCCTGTGGCAAATTTGTTGTTTTGCCAAGTAATATGTGCATGTGATGGTTAAAGGACAAAGTTAAAAAGAAAAACGACATACAGCTACTAAAATAGTATTAATGCTCCTCAGCATATTCTTTATTCAAAAAGAAAACGTTTTGCTGCTGGTTCTGTTTGCCCACATATCAAACTGTGTCTTGCATTGGATAACTGATGTCCTACAACAGTGCATTAATGTATTATCTAAGCTAATTTAATTTAAGGTGCCACAATTCACTCACGGCGATTCTGCACCTCCCACACAAGGACATGAGTTTCCCCTTGAGAGAAGCTTTTGTAGTGAATCCACCTCCAACTCTTCTTCAGACTGAGCTCCATAAAGCAGAGACCAATCCTTCAGAAAAGGAAGCTAATGTGATTGATGATGACTGACGCCAGCCCTTACCACATTCTGATAATATATTTCTCATAATCACACCCTGTTCCTGACTTCAATTGTGCTACATGCCTACCAGCAATGAAATATCCAAAAGTCAGCTGCCACAGCGTGAGCGCAGCACTCTGCACCATTGATTCTTTAGAACAGAGCCCAGAGACACCAATTTGTCAGTCAACCGCGGCCACAATAGACAAAAATATAATACAGCGTTTTGAGTAACGCCTGCTGCTATTCACACATTTTTTCTCATTCGGTTTCTTTTGAATGCGCGATTGTCCCGCTCTCTTGATAATGCTCTCTTCACTGACATCAGAGGTGCAACAAGTTCTCATCCCATCATCGAGGGATGCCGGAGGGCATTCTGGGATATCATTAAACAAAACGGAGGTGTACACTGTGTCCCAATTCAATTCTATAAATATATTATGAAGTACTATACAGAGTATGATTTTGGCAATTAGTTGAGTATGAAATAAATGATTGGTGCCACTGTGAGGGATTATCTGGGTTAAAGAGCACAACATGTCCTTCAAATCAAACAGCAGAAATTGTTGTTAGTCCATGCGATATGTTGCGCTTCCTCAAAATTATCATTGAAAAATGAAATTACAAAAAGAAAAAGAAACAAACAAAATAAAGGTCTTGGTATTTTGCAACCAGAAGTGACACAAGAGGGTGGAGCTAAGTGCAACCAAATGCTGAATAAGACATTTTTAGTCATCCAAAAATGTTACAATTAACTTTCATGAACTGAAATCACACTGTGAAAGGGTTAAAGTTGTAAGACGAAAACACGGAAATCTCCTAGACCGGACAATGCCATGGTAGCAACCTGTCAATCACAAGGTAGCCACGCCCTAAAGCATACCATGCTTTATGGTCTATTTGACTCTAAATGGGACCATAATTTACTAAATGAACATCATGCTTTATTGAAGAAGACTTGAAACTAGTGATTGAGACCATAAACTCATGTTTACAATGTTTACTAAGGTAATAAATCAAGTGAGAAGTAGGCTCATTTTCTCAGACTTACAATCAGACGTCTTTTTGCAACCAGAGGAGTCGCCCCCTGCTGGCTATTAGAAAGAATGCAAGTTTAAGGAACTTCCATGTGGGCTTCACTTCTCAGACCGGGAGGAAGCCCACTGCTTCCTATATGTAGTCTCGTAGGAAGGTGAGGTTCCCACGCACCCCTCTTGGATTTCCGATAAAATTTGAAATTCAAAAGTTATGCAGATTTCTAATTTTCGTTGGAAATCCAAGATGGCCGCAAAGATGGCCGGCCAAACGGACCCTTGGGACAATATTTTGAGTTGGGAACATCAAAATTTGTTTACTAGACACCTTGAGGATTACAAATAACTAAGTTAGAAAGATATATGCATGGGGCCCTTGGGTGCACCATATTTTTCTCACAAGCCAATCAGAGCAGACCGGGCTTTTAAAGAGACAGGCACTATAAGGGAGCGTTTCAGACAGAGGGTGAATACAGGTATATTCAGCCAGACCGTATGAGAAAAATGATGTGTCTTTTGAACATCAAAGCATGTAAACATGTTTTCAGTAGAAACCCCAAATACAAGTATGAATCTGGAAATGAGCACAATATGTCCCCTTTAAATAATAAAATACCTAAATCAACATTAAGTAAAACCTGATCAATTCAGGTTTTCAGTCTATTAATATTACTTGTTGTATTTAAATGTCATTTTTAGTCTAAAAAAAAAAATGCCATTATGACATTTAATGTAATGCTCCAGCTCCCTCTGACACCACTCACAGCCTTCCTGGGAGTGTTTAATTTAATTATCCATTTATTAAGTGTGCATGCCATATAAACATGCCAATGTCGATTGAATCTGCCAGTTATCCCGTTCCTCCTGGGATAGACCGCTAATGTTCACCTAAAAAACATTACATATACATGTCATTATTGCATCTGATAATTTCCCCATTTAAGTTACGATCCGTCATGTGCCTCGACTCATGTTGTTCACAGCTTTATAAACTGGCTGGCACCGGCAATTCGACATCTTTCCATCTCTGAGGCGTTATCATGCATAAGTACAGGCACATAATGTGCACAGAGTACGCTGGCCTTGGTGTTGGCATGGCCTCTGGCTCTCCAAGTGGAGCAGGAAAAAAAAAAACGTACATAAATGCCTTCAGGCCAAATCTGCTCGTGGTGGAGAGGGAGAGAGAGGGAGGGTAATGGGGAAGATTTATTTAACTGGTGGTGGGTAGGAGAGAAACAAAGACGAGAGAAGATGAGAGGCAGCGCCGAGCGGAGAAAGAAATCGATGAGGAGCTGAGAGAGAATGATGATGATGCTGGTGGAAACAGTGTGTGAAAAAACAACAGATATTGTAGGTGGACAGGAAAAGACAGATGAGGAGAATAATGGAACGAGTAGGGCGTTGAAGGGGGGATTGGGTAATTTATGAAAAGAGTGGAAGGAGGCAAGGAGGGAGGGCTGAGCAAAGGAATGGCCTCCTACAAGAGAGGAAAGTTAAGAGTGAGAAATCGGCACCTACGGCGCTCCCTGCCAAGAACATGAAAGATCCTGCAGAATACCTGCGCTGCTGCTTCTTCTTCGTTTTAACTGGGATAACTTACACTCACACACAGGAAACAGAGCCTTTGAATACCCTTGAGAGAGGGAAGTGTCCTTGATAACGCTGTGAAATCCTTGAGCAGTCAAACTGTCTACCGAAATGTTCAAGAGACGATGCTGGCAGGCCGACGAACACGGTCCTCGCCGAGCTTTGGGGAAAACACAATTCCTCCTTCCTGCCAGTGGATGCATCTTGTGGATTAAACAAGATTTTTTAAGTTATGCACATCAAAGCACAACATGGAGATAGTTGATGGGGCGCTGTGTGCGCTGGCTGAGTTCAGTTTTTTTTCCACAAACTTCAATCTGACCCCCCTTGAGCACTTTTATGTTCACATATTTGTTTGAGTCAATTCAGATATAAAAACAAAATATAAAGAGATGATGAGTCTGAAGTTTGCACGCTTTCCTTTGGGTTCGGACAAAGAAACAATCTTCAAGCTCATTTACTCTTTTGCTTTTGTTGTGTTTATATAGTCTAGACATGAATAGACTCAAATGTGATTATTGACTTGGACTTTGCAAAATTCGATCCCCCCTTTTTATTTCTATGTTTCTTTGTAAATGCACTTTAGAGTGTTTGGTCTTTCTAAAGCAGCTATAATTCATACTTGTATATAACAATGCAACGTAGCCTGATACAATGGTTTATATTATATCTTAAGAAAAGTTATGCCTCATTTTTCATGCGTTTTCCTACAAATGTCCAGCAACACGGGACGCACGTGTGAATTTCTGCTCCAGTATTATAAAAAAAAACGTCCACTGTCACAGGAAAAACTTGGTTAGGTTTAGGCAACAAATCTACTCAGTTTTAGGAAAAGATTGTGGATTGGATTAAATTAATACGTAAGTGGCGTTACTTAAGTGCGGAAGTTACATGACAAATAAATCAATGTTGACTTCTGGTTTCACACGCAGCTAAAGTTGATGGAGACCTAAAACCATAGAATATAGGAGTAGAACGGACATTCACATGCAAATCAACGTAGCGGGAAGGAGTGGTGGCCATTTTTATGTGCAACGTTACGAGGCACATAGAAAATGTAAATGAGTCAAATCGAAAAAATATTGGACTTACATTCATCATGTGGTCACAAACAAGACTCTGAATGAATGATACTGCTGCTCTGTCACTGCTGGACGTGTAAATAAACAACTGTTACCTAACAAGTTCGCCATATCTACTTAAAAGGTGATGATATGTCAATGTTGTGTTCACAGCTTGTTTCTGCTGCCCCCAAGTGGCCAAAAAATGTTATTGCAGCTTTATGAATATATACAGTATCTTGATTAAACTTTTTTTTTTTTAATTTATCTGATAATTATTTAGACTTTAGATTATAGTTAACAGAATGAGAATAACTAAACATATCTTTGTTTGCTTCAGTGGCTCAAACAGGCTATAATGTTCACATTTGTTTACCGCATTAATACACATTACATTTCATTGCAGCACACCTCTGCTGCAGGTGCCTTCATCTTCAAATAAAAAGTATCCCACAAGTGGTTTAAAGAGGTTACTTTTCTCAGTGGGTGTGGGAAGCCCCGAGGAATAATTTCTCTTAATTATGATTGCTTTAGATTCATGTGTAAGGTAGCCGAGGCTAAATGCATTATGAAAACACATGAGGGGAATCATTGCATGGGCGCTTATATGCCACTCAAAGGTCAGGTCTTTTGCAGTGAAGGATAACTGCATAATCACTGTCAATTTCGTGTGTATATTTTAAGCTTTGTTACTCAGGCTTGCTCTTTTCCTGCAATGCAAAAGTATTCGTCACCTCGTCCACGGGAACCAAACAGCACGACATTAGAGTTACGCAAACTTAATGAGCACATGGCTAAAAGGGCCATTACAGCTTCTATAACATCCTTGAAGTGGATTTTTTCAGCTGATTTCAGGAACCTGGTGAGCTATTATTATTAGTAGTATTATTGTTATTATTATTATTATAAGATCTGTGGTAGCTTGAAGCTGAATTTGGCGAAATTGGAGCAAATATGATTAAAAAAAGTTATTTTTATAAAATAATCGCTACATCGTGACAGTAGTATATGAAACAGGTAACCTGAAAAAAATCATGTGCCTCTGTGTCCTCCGGTGTCCTCCGGTGCTCCTAACAGCATCTGCAAGATTTTACAGACCGGAGGAAAACAAGCTGATCTGAGGTCTGCTGTCTATGAGAGCCGGCTGTCAATCACTCGCGAACTCCGACCAAACGGTCAAACTAGGCAGCACTGATCAAATATGAATCAATATTATGTTACGTTAATGCCTATTTCTCGCCTCAAATGTTTTCAGAATCATCTTTGGTGCACGGTTTAGCTGTAAAATGAGACAGTTGTAAAATCTGTTGAAGGAACGCCAGAGCTGACCAGCTCTGACCAGAGCACAGACAATAGGAACGCTCCCTCTCTGAAATGACCTGTGATTGGTCAAAGTCTTCCGTCACAGGCTAGGTTATCTAAAGCCTGAAAACAGAGCCATGATGAGGTGCAGAAGTCTAGTCTTCTCTCAGAACACTTGAATTACAATATGCTGAAAGGTTATTATGGAATTTTTGCCCAGTGATGCCAAAAATATACCCCCTCATCTCGCCGACTCGTCCGCCTTTACAGCCTCGTTGTGTATACTCGTGCTCATGTGACCGTGGTGTAGTTCAGTTTATAGCCTAACATTAGCTTTTTACTTCTGACGATTGCATTCACACATCAAAAACGTGTGTTTGTCGCAGAGCTTGTTTTTATTCCTGCAATAATCCAAAACCCAATGGAAAAGTCTTTCTTAAAACCCTAACCAGGGACTAGGTGTGCAAATTAGCTACGGCTAGAAGTCCTATATAAATTGCTTCGGTTGCACTTTAATTAGGTGTAACAATAACTACATGTATTGTCCCTGTCAAATAAATGAATAAAATAAAATCTCATTGGCTTTTTTGTCAAGGGAACCAGGGCCTGGAGCACTGCAGTATGCAAACCAGCATGCTTTTCTGGCTATTCTGACCCACAATCCTCTGCACAGTGGATACAGTATATGAGCAAGGGGGTCAAAGTTCAAGGCGCAATGTTATGACAAAATAGTATGTCCCAATTGCATGCATACTGCATAGATAGATAGATAGATAGATAGATAGATAGTAACTTTATTGATCCCGAGGGAAATTCAAGATGTAACAGTACGTACTTTGTAAGGGCAGCTGCAGTGTTTACTAAAAGAAAAAGTATGTGATTTGAAATGCAGCGTATGACTTTTCATGTGTTGTGGGCGGATCAGATGAGGATTCAAGATTGAAATCTTGATTGGCGCATTCTAGCCATATGTGGAAAATGTATAACTTCTTCTGGCTCTCCAAAATGCAAACAAAATCTATAAGTGTAACCACGTCAGGAAGAGGTCTGTGGAAGTAACCTCTACAGTATCTGTCCTGCGATAACGACAGCTGAAGCTACACTGAAATCCGGAACGCCCTCGCTGTTTCATTGAAGTGACAGGGGAACGCATCTTGTGATTTTAACTAGGGCAGTCAATCGATAAAAATCACACATTTTTATCTGTTCAAAATTTACCTTTTTGGGAGATTTGTCAGGTTTTTAATACTCTTATCAACATGGGAGTGGGCAAATATGCTGCTTTATGTAAATGTCTGTATATATTTATTATAGGAAATCAATTAACAACACAAAACAATGACAAATATTGTCCAGAAACCCTCACATGTACTGCATTTAGCATAAAAAGCATAATAAATTGGGCATAGAATTATAAACTCAAGCCCAACAGGCAACAACAGCTGTCAGTGTGTCAGTGTGCTGACTTGACTATGATTTGCCCCAAACTGCATGTGATTATCATAAAGTGGGCATGTCTGTAAAGGGGAGACTCGTGGGTACCCATAGAACCCATTTTCATTCACATATCTGGAGGTCAGAGGTCAAGGGACACCTTTGGAAATGGCCATGACAGATTTTTGCCAAGGAGCGCCAAAATTCCCAGTAAGTAAGTAGTTAATGCGTTAAAGAAATTAGTGGTGTTAAAACAAATTTGCATAAACACGTTATTATTGCATTAACTTGGAACAGACCTAATTTTAACTTGTAACTAAACTCCTACAGTGCATAAGGTTTTCATCTTTGGGCATTTTTTGGGCAGTTATCAAAAAGCTTCAGGTGCAATACGTCCACATCTCAAGTGACAAGAGGTGTAAATTGGGCCACAGTGCAAACAATACAGCTGTTTTCACCTGTGCTTCCTGATTAGATGTCTTCATTCCTGCCTAAGTATCTCCAGAAAACAGTATGTTCAAAACCTCCCAAGTTGAATATTCTGTGAACTTAATCAATAGGATGCATTATAAGCTGATTGTAGCTTTAGGAACAGTCAGAATAAATCAAAACAGTGTTTCCCCCATTCATTTCCCTATTTCCCTTCCGGTGACATTCAGATCCCTTTTGAAAAAAAATCCTGAGTAAAAGCAATAAATCTTTCATATATTTTGACATGTATAATTAATTACTTAATTACTTTAAACACAGTGATGAAACACATGATTAATAGATGAAAATGTGCCTTACTCTTCCTCTTTGCCTCACAGTCGGCCATGCTTGCTGCCGAAGAGGGTGTGGCTCTACCTGTAGTCCACTTTGGATGATGTGGAACGCTGTGATTGGCTTATAGACATCCAATCAAATAAATCTGGGTGGAGACAGATGACATTAATCATAGATCTAGACATCCTAGAAAAGCTATGTCCATTGGAATGGTTGGTTGGGGGAGAAGGTAAGGTTTTGAATGCAGGACTTTTTCTCTTCACTTCCTGTTAGATCCGATCTGTAGGCTACTTGTAGTTTGCAGACCATGTTCGTATTTATTTATATTTCTTTGTAAATATATGTGGAAATGTGCATGTATCTGGCAAATGGATTATATCCTTTATGAATTGTATGTCCGCCTTGTAAAGCACTTTGTAATGAGCACTCGTTTTGAGAAGTGCTACATAAATCACCTTCATTATTATTAGTATTATTAATATTATAAACCACACCAGATATGTTTGTTAACAGATGAAACCTTTATTGTACAACATGAGACTAATATTCTACAATCTAGTGTTGAATATTTACACAGTTACACAGAAAGTACGGACTTTCTAAAAAACACCTTGTTGTCAAAACTAAGAGCCAATCAGCTCTTTGATCAGGTGACAGCCAGGCGTTTCCCATCATGCTCTGGGTCTTTTGGAGAGCAACTGCGGCACCTGGTTCAAAAGACTGTGGCCGCTTCGATCTCGTGACGTTGTCGTTGCCCGCGTGTGCGTGACGTCAGAGCAATTCGGGATCAAGTCGGACACAAATCTCACCGATCCGATCGCCGATGATCGATTCTGCGCATGCCTGGCTCATCTCAAATGAGCCTTGAACTTTGACCCTCTTGCTCATATATCCACTGCAGAGAGGATATTGAGTCAGAATAGCCAGAAAAGCATGCTGGCTATACTGCAAAATTCAACCGGATGTGGTAGGACATCCTGATACTCATACATATACTATTAACTAATCTACTATTGGGACCTACTAAATCTTTTTCTGGCATGCTAAATAGTATGGCAGTATGGGAATTGGAACGCACTCCATGTTATTCTCAGCATAGCTTCATCCAACGTCCATTGATCAGCCAGAATGATGGAAAACACATGTGTGGGGCCTTTAGGTGTAGGTATCTTTTATAACCAGACGTTAATGCCTCGTTGAAAGGATTCATTCCAGTGTTACACCTTCAATATGTGTGTTGAAGGCCGGTGTCTGCGGTGTAAATGTTTGTAAACTGATGGTTCCAGGTCGTGGTGTTACACTATGTTGGCACTGAGGAATGGTGGTCTCCGGTAAAGTGTCTCACACACACACACTAAACTACAGTGTGTTTTAAGATAAGACTGCGGTCATATAGACTGTGATCAGGGCTACGACCTCAATGATAACAGCAGCTCATTTCCATTCGCTGTCCTTGTAGCCTCGCGCACATCCTGCAGATAGAGACAAACTGCACACTCACCAGACTGAAGGTCCCACATTCCCAGAAAGAAGATATGACAAACTTACCAGCAATTCAGTCCACTACCGCTCAGCACGTCACATTCAGATAAAGTTCTCTAAGGGTAATACAAAAAATGTATTTCTCTTAATCTCTCCACTGTGTCCTCCTCTGTCCCATAATGCCTCGGGGGCTGCAGACTGACGTGTCTCCATCTAAAGTCTCAATCACCAGCAAGGCTTTAAGTTGGAAATGACTTTCTGATCTCACAGACTCCTCTTTTAGATTTGCTGAGCACAACACAGAGTTACACTCGCTGCATCTGCTTATGCCGGAAAATTTTAAAAATGTCCTGGAAAGATTTCAGAGTAAAGGGAAACGTCAAAGGTGGTGTCACGTGAACTGTTTGTGGTTTGAATTTTGTGTGCGACTATTTCCGGTCCGCATCAAAAGCAACTTTTAATGCTGTTAGGCCTCTATGAACCCATTCATTCGGATTGTGTTGTCGTTAAAAAGAGCTGATTAGAGACTTCAGCCTGAGAACGCTGAACAAAAGAAAACAGGAAGACAGAGATAATAGAGAAAGTTAATGGAAAGGTGACACTGGGATGAAAAAATCAGTGTGTACGTGTTTAATCTCCCGAACCTCCACACCAAGCGTGGCAGGCAGCAGGCAGGAGATGGTACTGATGGCGCTCAGAGTGAGCGGCTTGCTGCCAACATAAATCAGTGCCATGCCCTTGAGCCACACCTTAAGAGAGGCACGTCACTGAAGCTCTGTCCTTGCTTTCCAGTGTCTGAACGTATAGCTCCTCACAGTGAACATAACGTACTTTGAAATGTTGGATGCATTTAATTTGAAAGTGATTTCCACTTCAGTGTGAAACACAGCTATGCGTGGTGCATCTAAGAGCAGAAACACCTGATTCAGCAGTGAAATGTGTGTGATATTTAAACAGGGTTTCTGCAGGCTTCACCAAGTTAAACTCAATATGGCCTAGAGTTATTTATTATATTATTACAGTACTTCCCAGCTGTACATAACAATACTTCCTCATGATGAAATTAAAGTAACCCAACCTGGATCAGGATAAGGGGCAGAAAATGGATGGATTAAAAAAATGAAACATTCTGAAAGGTACAGTGTGTAGGATTTGGCAGCATCTAGTGGTGTGGTTGCAGATTACAACTAACTGAGTACCCCTCCGCTCACTCCTCCCTTTCCAAGACTGCGGTAACGTGAGCCGCCACATGCAAAACCGTGCTGGCTCAGTGGCCATCCTTACCATAATAACATGTACCACGGTTTGACACTCTGCAGCTCACGTTACCGCAGTTTCACAAGCGTGTTGGAGAACTACAGTGGCCATCATGTAATGTAAAAACGTGAAAGGCTCTCTCTCTAGAGCCAGTGTTTGGTTTGTCCGTTCTGGGCTACTTTAGAAACATGGCGGAGCAACATGGCGGACTCTGTGAAGAGGACATGCTGAGTTATTTTTGTTTTTACAAGAATGTTCTGCCTATAGTTCCGCCCTACTGTGCTGTGATTGGCTAGTACTCATTACCTCAACATGCCCTTGTGATTGGATATTCTTCTCTTGCTGTTGGAACAGCGAGGCGAAGCCCTGCTCCTGGCTGGAGGAGGTAGCCGCTACTGCCGGGCGCAGAGCTCTCCACCTCCCATTGGTTAGGCATTGACCTTGAATAGTTAAGGTTAGGAATTGACTTTGAATGGTTAAGGTTAGGATAGGTCGTCGGGCAGCAACAGACCCAGATCCGGCCTCGCTGCCGCCTTCAACCCGCTCCGGCGGGAGGTTGAGAGCTCTGCGCCCGGCAGTAGGCTACTCCTCCGGCCAGGAGCAGAGTTTCGCCTCGCTGCTCTGACAGCAAGAGAAAAACATCCGATCATAAGGTGCGTTGAGGCAATGCGTACTAGCCAATCACAGCGCAGTAGGGACTAGGCGGAACACACGTCAAAAAAAATAATATCGCGGACCTGCTCCCTATGTATATGAAGGGCTTGTTTTAAGATAACAAAAACACAATGAATCTTACTTTCTTTGCTAAAAATCAACACTGTCCATTATGAGATGATGAGCTTCCTACTGAGCTACTGTAGCTAGCAGCAGTGACAGCACACATAGTGCAGCGTTGAAACAATCCTACTTTTAGTTTGTAGGCTGTTGGGCATGAACGCATTACGGTCAATCAAATGTTGTGTGTTCTTTGCTGCCAGTTACCGAGGCTAAACTAATTTAGATGCTGGGTGGTCAGTAAATCCCTCCAGATTGTATGGCTGCCTGCTTGTAAACCACAATGTCTCATTTTCTATTTCTACAGGTTAAACACAAAAGATGTGATGTGTGGGTAAGGAGGATTAGAGGAAAGTAAATTTGATGCTTCTCAAGAGTGAGTGATGGTGTAACAGTGATAAAGACGATGATTTTATTATGACATTTTTTAATCACTCGCTTCTTTTTTTGACATTTGCAAGAAGTGTTGAAGCAAACCAAACATCGCTTTTTTTTTTAAACTCAAAGAATCATTTTAACAAGTAGCAGACACTGTGAGTAAAACAGTTAAAACAAATGCCAACACGTGAAACACCCACACACTTTGGCCATGCTTTCATCTTTAAAACCAAACAATGAACATTAAAATCTGACTCATCTACATCTTACTCAACTAACACTGAGCATCACACATTTGAAAACCAAAGAGATGACTCATTTGTATATAAAAGAAAGAGAGAGGGTGCTGTGATCTAAGCATGTATGATACATGATACACAATAAAAAACACCTCAAACACAGTTATGTGTAATAAAATAGTCAAAACTCTTTGTTAAAATGTTGTTAAATTAAAATGTAAAAGCAATTTCCATCATATTTCCAGTGTTTCACAAATGGCCCTGTTGAAGGAAGTGATCAACTAAATATCAGTCTGTTGTTTGGTTGCCATTTAGCCAGATGAATCACCGGCCGGCCCTCTGCTGCCTCAGTCAGATATGCTGTTATCTCGCAGGCCGACACCAGTCGGAGACCAGTCAGAGACCAGTGGAAGACGTGTTTAATCACCCGGCAGCCGTTCGGATGACTGGGACGGAGTTCAGACGGCCAATTTGCGGATGTTACTGAGAAGCCTCCTGCTGTATTCCCTGTGGTCTATTGGCAGGACCTCCATTACTGTTACCTTCACTCGACTCTCATCCTAAGGAGGGAAGGAAAACCTTGAGTTAACATTTAACATGAAGAGACATCTCAAGCCTCTATGATCAACATCATTCAAGAAATAAATGTTATAAGAGAATGCAATGAAACCAGCAGTGTCTAAAAGGGGAATGGGTTTAAACAGCCCAACTCTGTCGCCTCATGGTGGAAGTTGCTTCTGGTGGAGTATTGACAGTCTATCTGGTGTTGGCTGGTGTTCGGTGCCAACTGATGTGACTTTCTTCCACTTGGACTTGAGCCTTTTGACCTGAAAATACTTGATACCTTCCCCCAAGTTTAAGATTAAAATGAAGGCTGTCAAAGTTAACCCGATAATAACGCATTAACGCTAAATTTTGGCGAGAAAAAACTGGCACGGCCATTTTCAAAGGGGTCCCTTGACTTCTGACCTCAAGATATGTAAATGAAAATGGGTTCTGTGGGTACCCACAATTCTCCCCTTTACAGACATGCCCACTTAATGATAATTACATGCAGTTTGGGGCAAGTCATAGTCAAGTCAGCACACTGACATCTGTTGTTGCCTGTTGGGCTGCAGTTTGCCATGTTATGATTTGAGCATATTTTTTAGGATAAATGCAGTACCTGTGAGGGTTTCTGGACAATATTTATCATTGTTTTGTGTTGTTAATTGATTTCCAATAATAAATATATACATACATTTACATAAAGCAAGCATATTTACCCACTCCCATGTTGATAAGAGTATTAAATACTTGACAAATCTCCCTTTAAGGTACATTTTGAACAAATACAAATGTGTGATTTTAATCGATTGACTGCCCAAGTTAAAATCACAAGATGCGTTTGAACAGATAAAAATGTGTGATTCATTTGCGATTAATGGTGATTAATTATGGATAATCATGCGATTAAAGGGGTTAGATGTAAGAATCTGAAATGGCTTGTTAACAGTGACATCTGTGGGCGTTAAGTCAAGAACAGTATAGAATATAAGACGGGGAGAAGAGAGAATATAAGAGAATATAAGTAAGGGAAAATGTACAGCGAGCATGTTATTGTTGTGGAAGAATCCCTGACAGGGCGACACGACGCAAAGCAGAGGGGTCTCTCATCACCCTGAAGGGGTTTATTTCACAACAATGACCCACTAGCTGTACATTATTCCGCTAATTGCATGTCTACTTAATGAAGAAATCAATATTTTGACACAAAAACGGTCCGCCAGAGTCCGACATCAGGTCTGCTATACATAGCAGAGAAATTACAGACCGCAGAACGCCGTGATTGACCAATCAGAATCGATTATTCAACACAGTCGTGTAATAACAAAATGTAGTTAATAGGAGCGTTTTTTTTCTTCTTGTATGTGGTGAAACTTTATTAGATATGCAGAAAAAATAAACAATGAAATGAAGAAATCTCGCAGCACCCTTCGATTGTCCTCAAGGATCCCATTTTAGGAACCACTGCTGTAGACTACAGATACCTCATGGAGTTTGTGGGGGACCAGTGTGTAAGAGGATGTCAACAAGCAGGGTGTTCAGACTGTGTTTATCTCTAATTACAAAGACAAACAAATAATAAAAGCATGTTCTAATTTAATTCATTAACACATTATTGTTTAAGGAGAGCGCAAATACAATGCCACAAGATAGAGTGTCATTCAGTCCCAACACTTTTGTAGTAACAGCCACCATCAGTGAGGTATACTTCACATTCTATATCAAATAATGGAGTGGTTTCTCATGAAGACATGAAGCCAAAAGCTCATTTCCATTATAATCTCACCATGAGAAGGATTAATCCTGAGACAAATCATTAATCAATTAGCAATTCAGCCAGCATAACCAGCATCAAGGATTTCACATTTGCCCATTATCTCGTATGTGGTTCAACACCTCTATTAGTATTTTCAATTTGCATCTGCATGAAGATAGCAGGAAAATTAAACAATACGGGGGGGCC
Source organism: Sebastes umbrosus (assembly GCF_015220745.1). NCBI lineage: Eukaryota > Metazoa > Chordata > Actinopteri > Perciformes > Sebastidae > Sebastes > Sebastes umbrosus. Next base: position 13,037,570 of record NC_051285.1, read on the forward strand.
GTCGAGACAAAGGTTCCACTTGACAAAAGGTGACAACTTATTTAAAAATAATGGTCTTTCAAAGGACAGGGTACTGTGAGAAAGACGGCTCGTTAATTTAACGTGCACGGACTGATATTCCAATCACATCTGGAGAAAACAATTATTCAGCGGCCCAACATTCAACCCCTATTTGCTGACTCAATTTCAGACGGTGGGTGTTCTTCCCTGAACAATTATAACAACACAACTTCTGGATGCTGGCACACTGACAAGACACGTAGACACACACAGGACACCGAAGAATAGTCAATACACAACTCTTACTACCTCACACAGAATTAATGAGGTACTGTAGTGAACAATAAAATGATATAAAACTTATGATTTCTGCAGAGAAATGTGGAAAATTAAACTGTAAACCAATGTGAATGAGAATTCCTTTCTGAGAAGCGAAGCCAATGCTGAAGTGCCTTAAACTTGCATTCTTTCTAACAGCCAGGAGGGGGCGACTCCTCTGGTTGCAAAAAGAAATCTGATTATATAGAAGTCTATGAGAAAATGACCCTACTTATCACTTGATTTATTACCTCAGTAAACATTGTAAACATGAGTTTATGGTCTTAATCACTAGTTTCAAGTCTTCTTCAATACAGCATGATGTTCATTTAGTAAATTATGGTCCCATTTAGAGTCAAATAGACCATAAAGCAGGGGATGCTTTAGGGCGTGGCTACCTTGTGATTGACAGGTCGCTATTGCGGTGTTGTCCGGTCCGGGAGTTGTTGTCCGTGTTTTCGTCTTACAACTTTAACCCTTTCACAGTGTGATTTCAGTTCATGAAACTTAATTATAACCCTTTTTGGTCACCTAAAAATGTCTTATTCAGCGTTCGGTTGCACTTAGCTCCACCCTCTCGTGTCACTTCTGGTTGTAAAAAGCCAAGATGGTGAGGGCCAAAAAGCAAGATGGGGACAGTCAGAAACCAAGGTAGTGTCTAGAAGGGAACCAGCAAACTGGGGAAACTCTCACAAGATTGTTAAAGTTAGGCATCGACCTTGAATGGTTTTTAGCCGTCACCAAGATGGTGACGGCTAAAAACCAAGATGGCGACAGCCAAAATGCTGAACTCGAGGCTTCAAAACAACAGTCCATTAACCAATGGGTGACGTCACAGTGACTACGTCCACTTCTATACAGTCTGAATATTTTAAAAGGTACATTTTTTTTTTTCATCTTATCACCTTTAAAAATTGGCACCATCGCTAAATGTGACTTCACAAATGGTCGATAAAATACAGAAACAGCACTGATTACAATACAGCAGCCCCATTTTCTTAACAGCACCACAAACTACCTTCTGTCAAGCTGAATTAACATTCCTGTCTCAATAGAAAACCAAACACAATGAGCTTCATCAACGTTATACTGAAGGGGATACTGTATTGTTGAGTGTCTTTGTTAATTTGTTCACCCACCCGGTCATAAGTGCTCATTGTCAGATACGAGTTAAAGAAGGAAGTAACAGAACCGATTATCATATTCATAAGGCTTTGGATGGCAGCTTCTAAGAGGCATTTCCGTGCATCATCTACACAGGAGGTGTTCACCTTCAGCCATATAAGAATCCTCTCAACCCTTTTTCACATGCACAAGGACGGCGAAAAGAGCTGAATCTGATGATGACGAAGGATTACCAACAATGTGGTATGTTGATGATGTGACGCGAGTGTGTTGAGTGTGTGTGTGTGTGTGGCTCTCAATGGCCTGTCTGTTAACATAAGGCAGCAAAAAGCCGGTCCCCTCTGACACTAATGTATTCATTGAGACAAAATCAGTTCATTCACTTCAGACACACAGATGCACTCCTATACAAGCACAGATATATACACACACACACGTTTCAGGCCCTCCTGCGGACAACAGGTCCACACACACACAAACATCTGCTTATACCTCTACATACATTACTTATACGTATTTAGCATCACAGATTCAAGACAAACAACCAGCAATAGACTCAAAGACTCACCAAGACTGGGACTCAGTAGATTGCAACTCGTAATTAGTTGGAAATCAGATACACTTTCCCGAATTCTAAGCACATCAATAATCTTGGATCGCCTTTTAAACAAATGCAAATTAGATGTTTATGTGAAAAACGCACTCGTGTGTGCTCAGTAAATCCAATCCTGCAGGCCAAATTCTGATCTTCACCATCATCTGAATGCTATTAACTCCACTATGAGATGAGATCATGGGCAATCTGCTGCACTGAAGTCTGCAGAACAAGTGTCGAATTCACCGCACGCTGTTGTATGTTTAATGTATGTTTTTAAATGTGGACCCCAGGGAGACTAGCTGTGCTTCAGGGCAGATAATAAGGATCCTATATTAAACTAAACTGGAATTTTATTTTACTTTCTACACAGAAGAATGGTGCTGTTGCTGCCTTAACATACAAAACAATCCCTTCCTACGTGGAATTCAAAGAAAGAGCCCTCTGTTTAACATCAAACGTAAAAACTTTCCAACCTCCAAAGCTCTGGACTCATACGGACTACGATACCGATAAAGGGCCAGTGTGCTTCAACAGAAGTGCTTGTTGGATGGTTGAACAGCGTCTGAAATCCTCTCGCTGTTCACCTTTCTGACGCCTGAATTGTGGGGTAGCTGCTTCCGACAATTTCTGTAACTTTCCAAAACCGAAAAATATGACAATCAAGTCCACTTCACGCGGGGTTGGACAGGTGTGCAGAGTTGAGAAAAGTAGGCAGGGAACTTGAACTTCTCTATTTTGATTCTATACTATTTCTGTCTTTTTTCTTGTGAACAACAGAGTGCAACACTATGAAAGTATTCCAGGAGACTGTCTGAAGATGTGTGCCGTTATCCCCATATTTAAACAATTATTGCATCTCACCTAGGGCTGTCCCCAACCAAAGACATGCTTAGTCGACCAACACTTGTGTTTACCAGAGATCAATAGTTAATCGTTATTAATCGCAAATTAATAGCACATTTTTTATCTGTTCAAAATGTACCTTAAAGGGAAGTTGGTCAAGTATTTAATACTCTTATCAACATGGGAGTTGGCAAATATGCTTGCTTTATGCAAATGTATGTATATTTTTATTAGTGAAAATCAATTAACTACACAAAACAATGACAAATATTGTCCAGAAACCCTCACAGGTACTGCATTTAGTATAAAAAAATATGCTCAAATCATAACATGGCAAACTGCAGCCCAACAGGCAACAACAGCTGTCAGTGTGCTGACTTGACTATGACTTGCCCCAAACTGCATGTGATTATCTTAAAGTGGGCATGTCTGTAAAAGGGAGACTCGTGGGTACCCATAGAACCCATTTTCATTCACATCTTGAGGTCAGAGGTCAAGAGACCCCATTGAAAATGGCCATGACAGTTTTTCTTCACCAAAATTTAGTGTAACTTTGGAGCGTTATTTAGCCTACTTCATGAGCTAGTATGACATGGTTGGTATGGTTGGATTCCTTAGGTTTTATAGTTTCGTATGATGCCAGTATCTTCACTTTAACTTTAACTGCAAGTTGCGTTCATGTGTTAAAGAAATTAGTGGCGTTAAAACAAATTTGCATTAACTTTGAAAGACCTAGTTTATAGCTTTTTAAATGTATTTATATTAAATACTTTATCTGCTTTATACCTCTTTAAACTGTGTCTTTTAACATGAATTTCTCTTTTGGTGATGAATAAAGTCTCATCTCTTGAGTCATCAATAATAGAGAGGGAAACCATTTCTATGAAAATATTGATTACAATAACAATGTCAGAAAGTGTAGTCCAACACCTCCAGATAAAGAACGCTAAATTAAGTCTGAAAATCAGGAGAAGCAGCAAAGAAATCACCAACTGTGTATCATTCAGCTTGCGCAGTTTAATATTTATACTTGATTGCAGAAAAACTTGAGCGCGCTGTGCTTGTTAAGTCTAAAAGTTGATAGGATATCATCTCTGCTCTGCACCAAAATAATTCAAACTTGAGTTTATATGCTAAGAGAACAAGCAGCAAACTTTAAAATATGATCCTGAGCAGGTTCGCTGTGTCCTTATGAAAAATGACAAAGCACAAATTTTGTAACTTCATTAATCTTGTTAAGCTCTGACGTTTCATTACATTATTCTATTTTTATAAAAAACACAGGGGTAGATGTCTGATCTTTTCTGTCTTGTGTTGCACTCAGAAGTCTGTGGGAAAGAACTGAGGCCGAGGTAGACAGACGCACTGAACAAGTGAATCACAGACATTCTGTTCTCTGCTCGTCTTTTTGAATCAGAAGCTTTGAGACAAAAACAGTAAACTTTGACTAACACCCACTGAAAATGAAATGTGAATCCATTGATAAGTCCTGTGTAGAATATGTATCTGCTCAGACCTCATTATCTCTACTTGGTGGCATACTGAGAATTATCAATTTATTTGACATTGTTCGTGTTGATCAACTCTTGCCCCTTTTTCTATAACACTACAAAAAACATGACACTTCATGAAAAGGTGCAGGGAAATAACAGATGTGACTTTGCAACTGTATGTGTAATTGTGTTGGTCTTGACATCAATTCCTAAATATGTCCTCAACACCTGTTTCGCACACTTCTGCTCCTCACCGTTGATGTGTGAATAACAGCTGAGGTTTTTCCACATGAACTGTTGCATTTCTATTTATCACTGTTAATTTAATTAGACAACTACAACACATCATAGATTTTTCACGGTTATAGCTGTAGATTTAGCTGGGCTGGAGTTAAACTTCGCTGAACTAATACTAAACTACTTCTGTAATGCAACTGTCTCGCACTCTCTGCCTCAAATACTGGCATGCACTGTAAAATACAGACTTTAATGACAAGTGCTTATTGTGCATCATGACAAAGTTCCCAAACTTTTCACACCATGTACCAAACCAAATTTCCCAAGTACCTCTTCCCACTGCAGATACCAACAATATAACAATGAAAGAGTCATCTCGCCTATATACAACTTTTACTGTTCCTCTGATCTATGACGGTAAATCCTATACTGATGTAGCCTGGTAACGTCTTTTCATTTTCTTGCTATAAGCGGCGCCGCTCGGCGGCTCAACTGCAGACACACGACTCTTCTTCAGCGTTGAAAGGTACGTCTGACTCTGAACTGTCCTGGGCAGCATTAACACTTGCCTCTCGGCTGTTTTTGCAACACATTCTCACTCTAAACACGTCAAATAGCGCTGTTTGGTCCGTGCTCCTTGGCTGGTCATGGTTGATGTTAACTTCACCGATTAGCGACTCACGTCACTACAAGACTGACGATACCAACCAGTCATGCGACTATACTAACTCAACGTTATGTTTAGTTTCACATGGGACACGAACAGTGGTCTCCTGGTTGAAAGTCTTGTGTTAGTTTGACCCACCTACACATCTCACTCCCACCCTCAGCACACTCTCACGCTATAAATAGTACACACTTGCTCCAACCGTCGATTAATGCCGCCGGTCGGTTTACATTGGAGTTAGTTGAAAGCTGGTTCGTCAAATACTGTTGCTAAAGGGTGCCTCCGTGTGTCTGTTTCCGTTGCTGAGGGGCGCGGCCAGACTTTTTAGCCGTTTCAAAAGTCTGAAATGTCTGAATTCAACTGCGTTTAGCTAATGTTACTAGTTCATGCTATGTCAGACGTCATGTTCACCCACAATTTATTCCCAAAATACTTTAATGATTAACAATAATTACAATTTTTTTTACATCGTTGTAATGTGATGCTCTTATGTAAGGAATAATGTACAGTGAGCGGGTCATTGTTGTGGAATAAACTCTGACAGAGCTATGCAGGTCTTGCATGAAGGGGTTTATTTCACAAGAATGACCCGCTAACTGTACATTATCCCGCTTATTACACGGCTACTTCTACTAAGAAATCAATAATCTGACGCAAAAACGGTCCTCCAGAGTCCGAGATCAGAACTGCGTCCATAACAACAGCCTATTATACATAGCAACGGTCTGCTATAAAGAAATAACAGACCATAGAACGCCGTTATTGACCAATTAGAATCGAGTATTCAACAAATCATCAATATGTATTGTTTGTTCTGACCAACACTTCTTTTTGCAGCCTCCAGCGTCTGCTAGTGTGGCTTTGAGCTTTTTCTTGTTCAATGGTAAGTAGCAGTGGTTTGCTGACATTTACTGTAAACAGACAGTCAAGAGTATTTCATGTCATGAGTTTTGAGATTCCTCCTCACTGCAACAAATATCACCGTACAGAAAATGTGCCTTTGTGTGTATAAAGACTTAATGATAATACTTTCCAAAGTTTAACTCCTCATCGCAAAGGTTTCACATTATTTTCCAGACTATGAGGAACGGTTTATGAACTTTGCGTAGCGTTCCTCGTAGGATTTCTTGAGGTCAGGACACAGACCGTTCAGAGCTCATTCTACATCTCAATCATTCCACTCAGACTCTCGGTATGTGCCCCCAGTAGCAAATTAGCCTCTGAATAATTGAGCTAATTAGGCTAAGACAGACAATAGCTAAATGCTAATTAGTGCCTAATTAAGAGAAATGAATCCACAGCTGTATTTGTTTTCTGCTTGTGCACTGGCTACATAACAACTCCCTTGTCACTGTGATACTAATTGAAATGATTTTGGATTCATGTTGTGTGACTGACAGTGCGTTGTGATTATACTGCGCATCTTGTTTTGTGGCTATACATGCGTGAGACCGCAGTTCAGCCGAAGATAATAACTGACGACGAGTCTGCTTGTTACAAATTCACGGATGGCAGGCCGCCCATTAATTAAAACGACGCACCTCAATGGATCATGCTCCAACACCATAAAACAGTGAATGTTCAGTTCGTCTTTGTAGTGTTCATTGTGAAGATTTGATCAACTCCTTTATGCTCTTCACTATTTGGAAAGAATCCCTTCCACCTCTGCCTGCAACTAGCTCATTCTAAAGGTTGCTGCACATCAGTAAATACTTTGTGCCATTCAAAATACTAAATCTGCAAACACTGCAAGCTTTGCCTTCTCATCATGTTGTAGCCATCTTCCTTTATTCATCACTGGAAGACTTTTTTATCTGCCAAAAACAGAATCTTGTGCAGTTGACATACATTAAAAGGTGCTATTGATAACATTGATAACATTCAGCCACTAGATGTCACAACTTGTTAGAAGTGGGAACCAAACGTCAGATATCTTCCACAGAAATAAACAAAACATTCATTTAATATGAAACCAGAAGCCATTGGTACCAACCATGTCATACTAGTTTGTCACGAAGGAGGCTAAATAACGCTCCAAACCTCAACTAAATTTTGGCGAGAAAAAACTGGCATGACCATTTTCAAAGGGGTCCCTTCACCTCTGACCTCAAGATATGTGAATGAAAATGGGTTCTATGGGTACCCACAAGTCTCCCCTTTACAGACATGCCCACTTTATGATAATCACATGCAGTTTTGTGTTGTTAATTGATTTCCAATAATAAATATATACATACATTTGCATAAAGCAAGCATATTTGCCCACTTCCAAGTTGACAAGAGTATTAAATACTTGACAAATCTCCCTTTAAGGTAGAATCTGAACAGATAAAAATGTGTGATTAATTTGGGATTAAATATTTTAATCGATTGACAGCCCTTATTTGAAATTATTTGTCTGCATAAAAATGTTATCAATAAGACATTTATGTGCTGTAATTTTTAATTATAATGGCATAACTGAAATGTGGCAACTGTCATATTAAAGAAGCTGCTTTAACGCACGCACGCACGCACGCACGCACGCACGCACGCACGCACGCACGCACACAGAGAGCTTAGGTCTATATACTGTAGCTGGTCCAACTTTTGGGTTTGATTGTGAAATTGACCCTAAATGAGACCATTTACTGTTTTTACAACAATGCCACTTGTTTGCATCCCCTGGCCTATTTTTCCAGAACCATTATTAGCGGACTGCTGGTGTATTTGTTCAGAACAGCGATAAGACAGCTGTTCCTGACAGACATGCTGTACCCAATCAGAGTCGAGTATTCCTGCAAGGCAGAGATCATTGAAAAAATGTCTCTCAGCTTGCAGGACAATGATGAGCACCATTGTACGTTATTACATTCTGCTCTTTTATTCCTGGGAAACTAAATTGCATTGCATTGTATCACATTCTATTGTGCTCCTGTTTATAGCTACTTACGTTGTACGTCTCCAGCTTGACTCGGTTTCGAAAGATGTGAGTTGTGAAGTTGGTTTTCTGAAAGACTTCATCGAACGCAGCCTCGTCCTTAGGAGCACGCACACACACACACACACACACACAAAACAAGGTAAATACAAAGTCAGGGCCAGTGCTTTACAGGAAGTAGTCTGTTAGACCTCCTGGAAAAATTGTAAAGGCAATTGTGTGTGTGTGTCTCACTGTTTCTCTGAGCTGTCCCAGTGTTTCTGCGCTGTGACCCAACAGGACTTCAGCTGTCTCCTGGAAGCATGTCACCCACTGGTTATCCCCGTAGTCTGCTAAATTGGCCTGAGAGTCAGACAGACGGATGATGATGATGATGATGAGAGGGGCGAGAGATTATTCATGTGTGTACGTTTGAGTGATCACAGAAGCTACAATATTCCTCAAAGTCAGCGGCACTGCATGTGTGACAAACAAGCATTAATGATGTGCACTGTATTCACTTACACTGAGCATGAATCTGTATTTGAAGTTGGGGAACTCTTTGTTACACTTTTCGCAGCGGTACAGTCCGTTCTGTTGGTCGATGACCTTCTTGTTGCAGTCTGCGGACGGACAGGCCTGGTACAGACAATTCTCCTTACGAATGAACACCACCGTCGCCACGCAGCTGAAATAGTCCGCCTAAGAAGAGAGAACAAAAATGGGAGAGGAAGAAATCTAATTATAAGGATAGAGCGGCGAGATCAATAAAAACTACCAAATTACATCAATTTAAATGTCTACGAGGCTGCAGTTAATTTGCAGGTGCTGCCTCCTTTACACAATATTGTGCTGAGGAGAAATCTAACCTGCAAATCAAGAGGCATATTGGAGAAATTTACCAAAAGCAGATGAACCCTAAACGCTATCATTTAATTCTAGAAAATGTTTGTGCTGCAATCTGTGCAGTATATTTTATTCTACACTTATATGTAGCGAAACCCAGTTGGAGATTGTGAAGGTGACTGTCTGGTCAAATGCCATCTTAAAAGGGATAGTTTGTGTGTTTTGAAGTGGGGTTGCTGGCTCTCTGCTGTCACAGATTTCGGTCTAACACCATAGTAAGACATATTTTAGCCACCTAAAAGAAAAGGCTCACCTAAAAAAATTGATATCCATTTACGTGTACACTATATTTACAATATTTTCTGATGGGGAACTGAATTGAAAGTGAAACGTATCCATACTGTTTTTGTCAATCGGGTCTGGTGGCTTTGAATAGAGCATAGATAAGTTTCAGCTCAGTTCCCCGTCGCAGAGGAGAAGGAAAAGGCTGTCTGACGACAAGATAAAGCGGTGAAAATATTCTAAATATAGCGTATTCTTAAACGGATGTTGATTTTTTTAGGTGGGCCTTTCTTTTAGGTGGCTAAAATACATTCTACGTATTGGCTAAATACGTCCTCTTCCACAGCAGTACATTGCTTTGCTTCCGTGCGGTAACTCCTGTCTGCTTCTCCGACTGTCATCTACTATAGGTAACACACTGCCTTTGGATAAGTACCTCATACAACCCCACTTCAAAACACCAGAACTATCCCTTTAACCGAATCCTGACTAGACATATTTCGAGAACATTGCATTAACTTTATCACTTTGGCAACTGTAACTGCAACAGTGAAATTGCTCCCGCTAGTGCTTGGAGAAAGACAATGGCAGTATGATTCACCAGCTAATTAACATTGGCCCTCAAATGTATAATTCAAGTCACTAAAAATGTGGTTAATTGACGGAATACAGGACAACTGCCTCAGGAGGAAGGAATATATGAAGAGTCAGTGTACCAGCGTTATGGATCATCTAGTTTCCCTGTTTAACTGGCAGCTTTCTCCTTTGATTATGTTGGCGGTTGTTTGTAGTACTGGCAGATCTTAAAAACATGAAGATAACTGTAGCTGTCCTTGTGACTTCCTTATCATCGCTTTGTTTCATTAAAATTTAAAAAATCTGATTATTTTTTTGGAGTCTGGAGACTTGAGTAAAACTGTGTTACCAAGACGTTTTCAGTTGCTTTGTCAATGTGAAAAAAAATAAAAAAAAATAATAATAATTGCATGGAGAATTCAAGCCTCCACCAATGTACAGACATAAAACAGCTTCTCATGTCAGGCTGTATGTGTGAGGCCACGTGACTTATATACTATAAATTATGCAGCCAAATGCACATGTGACTATTCCACTCATGCACCAGATAATTATGGCCCTCTTAGCTTGAAAATTCTTCTTAGTAGATGTATGAAGACACATCCCCTTTACTGTTCACCTTAAAACAATCAGTCATTTTTCACTGAGCACGTCTGCCTGGCACATTTTCTTTTAACTTATTTTCCTATATATATATATATATATATATATAAAAAGAAAAAAAAATTCATTATGTCCCAGTTTAGGTATCATCTTTGTATCATATTGAGGCTGGATCATCAAAAAAAATAAATTCACACATTAACAGGATATAAACGGGTGTTATTTTACAGACTTTTCATGTTTATGTGTGCCAGGAGAACAAGTCTGAGCATCACAAAAGCTGTTGCTAAGCTTTTCAAAAGCACAAATCTTAAAAAAAGGTGTACAATGAATGGACATGAACAAGACACCTCATCAAAGCGTTTGTTATGTAGGAGGCTGCATCTCGCTAAATGAACAAGACGCCAGGTGGCTCGGGCTGCAAGAACACAATGAGTAATCAACTTGTCCACAGTACAAGAGTCAAAATCACAAAAACAGTGGTCGGGTACGATGACCAATTTGAGAACACGCAATGCTTCAAACTCTTTGCTTGCATACAACAGCAGACTAGCTCAGAGGGGGGCTCTCCTGCCCACCATAAACTAAAACACATTTATAGTGAGCATGGCATGGCATGCATGGTAACAACTAGGGGTGGGTGAAATAAATTGATACAGTATAGTATCGCAATATTGTATCGATACACGGACGTCAAGTATCGATCTTTTATTATATAAACTATTAACCTCTTAACAATCCGACTGACGGTATTCTGTTTTTCAGAGGTTGTAGCGGGCTCAGTCTTAAAGCTAGAGTGAAGATACTGGCATCATATGAAACTAGAAAAAACCTAAGGAATCAATTGGTACCAACCATGTCATGTTTGCTAAACAACGCTCCAAAGTCATGCTAGATTTTGGTGAGGAAAAACTGGCATGGCCATTTTCAAAGAGTAACTGTATAATTTGCTGTGGAAAAAAAGGTAATAAATCACAATATATCGCCATATAACTTATTTAGGGCTGTCAATCGATTAAAATAGTTAATCGCGATTAATCACACATTTTTATCTATTAAAAAATGTACCTTCAAGGGCGTTCAGCTTTTCGACACTCTCTTTTTCCATTTCTTACCAACATGGTATTTCTCCATGGAGATTTTTTCTTACCGTTTTGGGTGCAATGGTATCAATAACATTTGTCATTTTAGAATTGAAATTATCTACAAGCTCATTGACAGAGGTCCAGGGGAGGGTGGGTGACAAGTGACAAGCCAGTATGACATGGTTGGTACAAATGGATTCTTTCTGTTTTCTAGTTTCATATGATACCAGTATCTTCTCTAGCTTTAAATCTGAGCCCGCTACAACCTCAGAAAGATCGATTGCATTTAAGAAATTAGAGGCGTTTAAATGAATTTGCATTAACTTCTTGTTAACTTTCACAGCCCTCATTATTATCGCAATACTCAGCATATCTAAAAATGCTTAAAATTGCAATAAGATCGTATCGTGACTTAAGTATAGTGATCGTCGGGCCTCTGGTGATTCCCACCCCTAGCAACAACTGTACGATCCTTGTTCATTCATTCATGACCATCATGTAGCTTCAGGTGATGGGTAGTACTGTGAACAAGATGATGCTACCACCAGTACAGAAAGTGTGCAGGATTGGTTCATGACAATGCTGTGATATCATTCCCATTAAACAGCTCTGTGATAAAGTCAAACAAAGAAACATCAGAAAGAAACATCATCAAACCTTTGGTTGGATGCTCTGTTCTTATCCAAATGGTATCAGTATACTTTTGGCATTTTCTTGTATAATCATTATTGGTATTTTTAAATCATAACTTTGCAGCACAGAGCAGATGTCATGAAACCAAAGCCCGTCAAACTGAAGAGACGAAGAGGAGCAAAAGAGCTCCTTCTAGTGCAGGCTAGACATCCTTCAACAGTTTTAATAATGCGAGTTAATAAGCTGCTTAGGGTGAAAAAGAGAAACATTAAATAAAATAAAAATAAACTCAGATCAAACTTGGCATCGTCAGTAAAACTGGTGCCAACAAGTCAGTCCAGCTGGTAGATGCACGCTGTTTACACATCTCTATTTGACTTCCAAACAATCTTGGAACAGTTTAAAAAGAGAGCAGAGGGAGTTTGAGAGCTCTATGCATAATAGATGCAAGATGAGACGGCTCTCTCTCTCCCTCTCTAATACATAAATTGTGCTAATGTACACACACACACACACACACACCAGCACACACACACACGACTAACACGCAGGTTACATGCAAAAACCCAAACTTACACGTTTGTTATACAGATACAATGAGCTAAACTTCACTCAGTTATGAATTTAAATTTGAAGTGTACACAGTCAAATAGAATCAAATTAAAATGCAGCGATGTTGCGGTAATTCAAACAGATATTAGCACCTAAAGCGGCAGAACTCACACTGTGTAAAATCAACAGCTAAAAAGGAAAGAAATGCTAATTCTGGGGGAAAAAGATGCTGTTCTCTCATCCTGTGGAGAAGCACGGCATTCGATTTCCATAAATATAAATAAAGAGAATGCACACAGCAGATGAACTGTGTCTCAAATGGGAAGAGGCACACACACACACACATACACACACACACACACGTGTATACGCCTGCATGCGAACACACACATATGGATGTAAACAAGCACAAAGCGGTAAATATGATATACGTGCGCGTGTGAGAAAAAGCCTTTTTTTCCTAGCTTCACCAGAGGGTATTTCTTCTACCAGGAGAGCAGGCCTTGAACAAGATGTTGGAATTACAGCCAGCATTTAAAATGCATTCTAAACAACAACTACAAGCAAGAGCTGGGCCAGACTCATTACTAATGTTGGCCTAAATGAGTCTATCAAAGACTCTCTCTAGGACGCCGGCCAAATTCACACACACCGACTGAGCAATGCTGCCTTCGTTATACAACCCACACTTTCTGTGAAGTGTTCAGTAGGAGCATTGAATGTGAAAAGGCCATTGTGTTCCCTGCATCCCTTGTGAGATGCTTGATGTTGTCCTGTGTCCCCGCGACCTCTACAGATACTGTCAGTCAGACTTAGAGCTCTCTGACACTTTCTCCCCGCTAGCTAGCACTGACTCATAATCTGTCCACCCATCCATCTACTCAGTACCCATGCCACACAGCAAGAACCCCTCCGAAACACTTACTAAGAAGGTTTTTTTTTTTTTTTTAATTAGGAGAATTTTTCCCGTTAGCAACAGCCGTCTCCCCCTCAAACCTCCTCAACACTCCACTCCCATGTTTCCGCCTGCATGCCTGCCTCATCACATTTTGCAGACTTGGGCAGATTGGAGCGCTCGCAGGCTGAAGAGGTGGGAAGGCGATGGGTGGGGAAGGTGGTGAGAGGGTGGACGTGGCAGGAAGAAGAGAGAGAAAAGAACAGGACGCTTTCTTTTTGGGGGGCTTGTTGAAGGCTCGTGATGCTGGCAGATGCTATGTGAGGATAGAGGTCAGCGGGATCTGGACCACGGCACCTCCATCACAACTCTAAATGAATCCCCCCTGCATTTGTCATCATCTCTGCCCTTCTTCTTCTACTGTGTCTTTTCCGTCTCCCTCTGTATTCCAGTGTGTACACAGACGCCTTGGGGCAAAGTCTCAACCTTAAGCACACTGAGGAGAACCTAGACGAGCAGCATGACTAACGCTGCGCACCAAAAAAAAACGCTCACAGACACACAAGAAAATGTGTGCGCAGACTTACCTAAAGATTCACACACAAACACACACACACACACCTAACAAGCTGAAAATAGTTTTCATTCTTATCACACCAAATCCCTGTGTCACCTTCTGGCACCTAAATGCAATTAAAATTTGTATGTGGAAGGGCAACCAAGTGAAAATCTACTCCACATAATTGACATGGCTGCACATGCCAACTTTAATGCTTGTCCCAAAACCCCACACACAAACACACACGTCGCTACATTAATTAGAAATGGCTTGTTCACACACACACACACACACACACACACACACACACAGTCACAGTCATACAAATACATAGAGGCAAACAGGTAGAATGTCAAATTAGATTCCCTCAAAGTACAGCTAATGATTTGCAGCCTCCGAGTGTGTGATAGACAACCTCCTTAAAGCCGTTCAATTACAGAAACAGTTGGGGGTACACAGGGCAGAAACAGAAAAGAGGTGAAGACAAAGAGAATAATTGAAAAAACTCAGAGCTTGAATTATTTACACATTCTCACCTTTCAACTCTTTTTCCGGCGTCTGCCAGTTAATCATCCCTATTTGTATCCTTTTCTAAATAACCCTTCTCTCTCTTAGTCACCGCACTCTTCACTCCGTTTTAACTTTTTTTAGTCCCGCGGCCTTGTTCCCTTCCATCCATGAAGTGTAAGTGCCTGGATCTCCTTCCCCCGTCTCTCACACTCTCCCACGTTCTCCGTCCTCGCTACTTCCCTTCTGGTAATGTTATGCCCTATAGGCTTCCTCAAACTCCGACGCATAATTAGAAATTTTCATTAGAAACGACATTGATCTTGAAGCTGCCCGTAAGTGGCTTCTAATTAAACGTGAGGGATGAGGGAGACCAGTCGGAGATAAACCTAATTAATTAGATGGAAAGTTTATGAGTGGCACACACCACTTACATTCACTCTACTTTTAGTCGAAAGCGTCGCATAATTCTGTGCGATGACACTTCTTAAAATGGCACAAGGTTCAATTTGAGAGTTCTCACACGCTCCTCCAGCAGCGTACGGCGGTTCAACCCGTACTGCTAATATGCGAGCGTCACTATCTCCCTCCCACAGCTAAAACAAGAGAACCATGACTCTAATCCGTGAAGTCAAAGAAAGGCACAGCCTAGAGCTGCTCTATTTACAATGAATGGAAGACTGACTGTGGATTTGTGTTTGGCTAAACGCTTACATTCAAATGAGACTGACTAAATCCATGTCTGTTCACAGAAATCTTCTCTGGTTTTAAATAAGAGGCCATCAGTGTAATCTCTATATGGCAAAACAAACACCATTCAACTGTTACGTGTTATGACCCTGTAATGTTTTAGTAGCAGGGGTTCTGATTTCCTACACTTTTCCAAAATGCCTGAGTTCGAGCAAGTGAAATATGTCAAGAAAAATGTGAGAGTCACGCTCTTGACGAAAGTCCGTCAACATGATGGATTTGTTCCTGTGTGACTGCAAAACTTTGACGCAAAGGAGTAAAGCTGGAACTCTTTGATTCTCGGGGATTGACAACAAAACCCAGTGTTTACTGTGCTTGTCTTACAACACTGAACGATTTTCTGCTATCAAACTGTAGCAATGCTGATGTTACATCATCTGTAGGGGTTTCTTTCATTCGTTTTCAAACAGTAGCCAGTGAGGGAAGGATTTTCTGACTCACACATCAATCTGTTTTCATAAAGAACCGCCTCAGAGATCCAACTAAAACTGCAACGCATATAACAAGATTTATTTTTTTGCTGTCCTACTGTAGATCCCCTGTTCTGAGGCTCAAATGCGAGCGAGTAAACCAATCTAAAAAGTTACGCATCCATATAAAAAAAAAAAAGCTAAATAGTCAGTGTCACAGTTGTTTATGGTTTTCATTATGGTTCTTACTTTCTGGCTTTTTATTGTTGACTGCACTGAATCATTCAAGTGCCTAAATCAATCTACAACCAAAGCCAAAGAAACAGAAATACTGTAAGTCCAACACATTCAGTGAAATGAAGACATTAACCCGTTATAGTTTATGTCTTCATTGCCTGCAATTTCCACCACTGACTTAGTCTTAAAGTTACTTTTTTATAAGGTCATTCATAGTGTATGAATGATGTATGAATTTCAAATCCATTAATACAAATTACATCTGACTTGTGTACAGTTTTAGCCATGGATCAATTAGGCCATTAACATAAAATATATCTGCAATTATTTTCAAGCAAAACCAAGAAAATAATCATCAGATCAATAATAAAAATAACTCATTAGTTGGAGCTAGGGCTGCAACTAACGATTATTTTTACTGTTGATTAATCTGTCAATTATTTTCTCGATGAATCGATCAGTTGTTTGGTCTATAAAATGTCAGAAAATGGTGAAAAGTATTGATCAGTGTTTCCCAAAGCCCAAGATGACGTCCTCAAATGTCTTGTTTTGTCCTCAACTCAAAGATATTCAGTTTACTGTCATAGAAGAGTAAAGAAACCAGGAAATATTCACATTTAAGAAGCTGGAATCAGAGAATTTAGACTTTTTTTCATAAAAATAGCGACTCAATCCGATTAATCGATTATCAGAATAGTTGCAGATTAACTTAATAGTTGATAACTAATCGATTAATCGTTGCAGATCTAGCTGGAGCCTAATTTCATTGTGAGGCCAGTCATCCATGACAATACAGCATCTGATATCAACAGGGTCTGGGAAATAAAAGTACATTAACAAGATCTGTTTTATGGTAGATTTCTCTTTAACAGGTCAATGTTGTCTAGCCACAAAAGTAATTTTGGTTTCATCTGGTCAAGGTTTTTGATTTCTATCTGTTGTAATTTGGGTGAACTAACCCTTTAAATGTCAGCATGTTTAATATTTCTTTATTTTGACTGCTACGTGGTTGTATGAGGCTTTATGTATGTATGTATGTATGTATGTATGTATGTATGTATGTATGTTTGTATGTTTGTATGCATGTATGCATGCATGTATGTATGTATGCATGTATGCATGTATGTATGTATGTATGTATGTATGTATGTATGTATGCATGCATGCACTGCACCTTCTCTCCGTGTCCCAAGTGTTCCTTCTTAACTTCGCTCAGTGTTTTCCAGTTCACCTTTGCTCCGCTGCCCGCTGACCTTGTCTCTGTCAGGGACTGGCTGTCGATCGCATAGCCTCCCTGGTCGTACCTATAGTGTGGACATTAAAAGACACGGCACGTATGTGCAAATTAATGTGTGCGCAAACAATCTTTGCAAACCAAAAACAAACACATATACATGTGAAATAAGACTTGCATTATTTAGAGGGTAAGGGAGACAGAAAGAAAAAAGAAAGGAGGATTTGTTGAATCAAATGAAGAGCACAGAGCGTGTTTGAGAACGTGATCCCTAGATATTGAGGTGATTAAACTACACAAGATATACACCATCGATAAAAGTAGGCTGTGAACATGTCCAGCAGTGCATCCATCTCTTTGCGAAAAAGGAGGTGTGAAAGCAAGTGTGTTTGTTTACATGTATGAAGGTGTGTTACATTAACAGACTTTGATTTTTCCTGTGAAGGAGATACTTCACTGTATCTGCTATTATCTAAATAAACCGCCTTCAGCCATGACTGAATTACTCCCTAAATCTGAAACTGATTTACAGCTGCTGCATCTGTGTCGTTCAATCTATCATGGACAGATGCATTCATACTTCAATAAGCTTTTTATATTTACATATATTTCTGTCCATAAGCATCTTTGCTGAAAGAAAAACAACGGTTGTCTGTCTCTCTTTTTGTGTGCCAACTCCATGTATTAATTCATCTATCTTTTTAATATTCCCTTTAAAATCTTAATGCATCAGCGTGACTCCTGCTCCGTATTCTAGCCGAGCAGAGCAATCTAATCAAGGCATCATCCAAATTCATCAGTTTCTTTCAATTATGCAAGCAAGCCCGGTCAAAACAATCCCACAAAGCACCACATCGCCACAGGAAGTAGAGTCAGACAGATGCTCTTTGTCTTTGTAAAGCGCAGACCTACATGTTAAAAAGGAGTGGAAAACACAGTCTGCTTCCTTGAATAACATTCATTGTCATTCCTTCACCGCTGTCAGCATGTAAACTGGAGAGAGGACCAAACGGCAGCAGAGATGAGGGGGGAAAAGTCAGGGATTAGAGAAGGATGAAAGGAGGGAGGGGCGCTGTTTTTTTTTTTTTTTTAAAGCTATTTAGCCCTTTGAATGTCAGGATGCGATGGTGTATTGACCAAGATTAAAGCTGGAGCAATGGAGCCTGTCCCTCTACTCTCTCCCTCGCTAACATAACTGCAATAACTAATGCAACACACACATAAAAACGGCTATTGCTCATGGACCAGTTAGTCAAATGTATAAACCAGACATTAACAACTGAAAGAGTGAACAGAATAATGCCCACAGGTACCAACACACCTTTATTTACTGTATTCACACTTTGAAGTTGAGAGTGCACTGTTTGACGCAGTTTCCTGCCTAAGAATAGCTTTCAGTGTAACACACAAGCAATCACATGCACACTGAAGCACTGATATGTACACACACACACACACAAAATACGCATTTATATTTCAGCGGTGGCCAGACTTGGGAACAGCCTTAATGAGTGAATGAGTCATAATTTAAAATCCCTCCACAGGAACTGCTAATAAGAATCCAGTTTGATGCGGCTCACCGTGTCCCCATCTTTCTGTGCACGTATACAGTAGCAGTTTCAGAGCTGCAATCCAGAAATATCCGAGTTCTGTTATTCCCTCCATCCAATCCTGTCTACATCCTGTCTAGAATCCTGCTGGGATTGAGGAGGCACATGCCACCAGTCTTATGGCACGTGATCACCAGGGCTTTGGACTTAGGTTTGTTCATCGTGTATGTGTGCATGTGTGAACCTTGTGTTTATTATACTATATACTTTACGTATATAACAGGGCAGTCAATCGATTAAAATATTTAATTGCGAATAATTGCATGGTTATCTGTAGTTAGTCACGATTTATCGCAATTGTTCTAAATGTACCTTAAAGGGAGATTTGTTAAGTATTTAATATTCTTATCAACATGGGAGGGGGCAAATATGCTTGCTTTATGCAAATGTATGTATATATTTATAATGGGAAATCAATTAACAACAAAAAACAATGACAAATAGTGTCCAGAAACCCTCACAGGTTTATTTAGCATAAAAGATATGCTCAAATCATAACATGACAAACTGCAGCCCAACAGGCAACAACAGCTGTCAGTGTGCTGACTTGACTATGACTTGCCCCAAACTGCATGTGATTATCATAAAGTGGGCATGTCTGTAAAGGGGAGACTCGTGGGTACCCATAGAACCCATTTTCATTCACATATCTTGAGGTCAGAGGTCAAGGGACCGCTTTGAAAATGGCTATGATAGTTTTTCCTCGCCAAAATCTAGTGTAAGTTTGGAGCGTTATTTAACCTCCTTCACGACAAGCTAGTATGACATGGTTGGTGCCAATGGATTCCTTAGTTTTTCTAGTTTCATATGATGCCAGTATCTTCTAGCTTTAAAATTGAGTCTGCTACAACCTCAAAAGGTTGTGTTAATTTGTTAAAGAAATTATTTTTTAACAACAGCCGTAATATACTGTATAAGCATTCCATCAACAAGAGGATACAATCTCTTTATTTGTAGAGTGATTTATGCGTCTGTTTACACATACGGTGTCTTGTGTGGTGCTTGTGATAAAGTGACTGGATGTACACTGTACATACCAGCATGTGTGAACAACTCTGTATGTGTGAGTGTAGGTGTATGCGTGCACACCAGTTTGACTCACCATGCCCGCAGACTAAAGGCCTCCGGTATGTCTGGGTTGACCATGACTGTTGAACTGAACAAAGCAGAGAGAGAAACGCCCCCAAAATCAGACAAGCGAGCGCCTTTGACGGCGACCACAGGCTCTCCAGAGGCGTCAAACTTCTCGGCCTGGAGAAAAGAACAAACTGTGTCAAAGACGGTAATTGAGGAGGGAAAGATTGAAGAACAAGAGACGTCAAAAGCAGCTGTGTTATTGTCTCGTATGTGTTCAGACTGTTTCTGCAGCTTGCAGAGACCGGAAAGTAATATGTGGTGTAGTTTGCTTTTATAATTGGACAACCTACAAGTTAATTTGAAAGTCATTTTTGGATTTTGGCAAAGAGGAGGGATTAGCTCTTGCAGATTGAATGAGCTTAGAGAATAATACCGCCATTTCATGCACATTCGAGAGTTATTTAGCCTTCCGTCTCAAATCAGGGACTCTGGTCCAAAACACTCCTGAAGGTCACGAGAATGATTTGACCGATCCAAATTTTACAGCCCAGAAAACCCCAATCAAAATGGCTCCGTATGCAAGAGCACACACGGAGATATGTTACGCACATAGATTGATGGGCACCTTCATAAACACACGATTAATTACAGCCCTGCTCGACATGTTTTTATGTTAAACCGCAAATCCATCCCTGGATGCAGACAGAGAGCAAGCAGAGAGAGAGAGAGAGATTATAGTTATTACCTCCTCTCCCCACAGTGTGACTGTCACCACTTTGCCAGTTGTGTCTATTAGGTTGAGGGCCCTCTTGGAGACTTCTTTGCTGGTCTTAGTGGTGATACGGGATACATCATCCGCACTCTTGCACACTCCAATCACATCTACAGGCAGAGAGAGAGAGTCATTTTACATATCTATCTATAGATAGCTCATGAATGCAGATAGAAAAATATACTTACAATGAAATAAGAAAGAGGAATCAATAGTATGTTATGTGAAGAGAGCCTGTCTCCACATGGTTTAAAGTGTAAACATGCTCCCTGGGTAAACTCTGCGTAATATGAAGTGGTATCACATCATAAGCAGTAAAGACCCAACACAGCGGAGGGTTGACACCCCTCTGATATTGCCAAGTCACAGCAGACTGACACAAATGTCATAACAGGCTGGCTAACACCCAGGCCCACACTCCAAATCACAACAAACACACTCATTCCTCATTCATGTTTCCTGTCATGCTCAAGGCCTAAAAACTTCATTCAGGATTACTGCAGTGAAGAGCAGTCACTGCTGAGCTCTAGGAAGGTGAAGAAGAGCCTGGCACACCATGACTAATATTAAAAACTAAATCAGAACAAGTCAAATTAATTTATGAAGGGCTTATGTACGGCAAATGGGATTGCCACAAGGTTACTGAAAACAAAGAAAATAAAAGATTCAATCAAGAAATTGTGTAAAAAGACGAGATTACATATGACATGGGGTTAGATAGCCTGTGTGTACACTTGTAATTCTGATTTAACCTTTAGTCTATAAAATGTAAAAATGGTCATGACTTAAAAATACCTCTTTTTTTCTGAATAGTCTTACAAACCATTTCCATTCATATGAAGCAAATTTAATAAGCTGTAAGCAGCAGAGGTTTGTCATTTTACTTGATGAATAACTTAAAGTTGCCCTCCGGAGTTTTCTTGTAAACAAACAAAGTTGTGTTTACATTCAGTGTTACTCTCCAAAACGCACCGTGTATATCATTAGAACCTGATAAATCTGTTGAATGCTTTTCCTAATTAATAAAACATTTGCAAAGTGATTTTTTAATATTGCATTGTTTACATTAATGTTTTCAAGATTGCAGTCTTCTTCTTCCTTGTCTTTGTTGCCACATTGCTAAGTTTCTATGCCGACAACTGTTCAACAGTGGAATAGCGTGAAACAGGCGCCAGAGTTGTGTGTGTGTACGGTCCAATCAAAACAAAGACCCACTTGTAAAAACCTAGCTCCATAGCACTACTGGTGGTCACAAACTCCACAGGGCCCCTTTAAAAGGGACTGTATGTAAGTTTTTCTACGTATAAACATTTTGTAATAATTTCTTATTGCCAAGGTGTGAACAGGTTGTAACCTCAGTAGGGCTGTTAATCGATTAAAATATATATATTTGTCAAGTATTTAATACTCTTATCAACATGGGAGTTGGCAAATATTCTTGCTTTATGCAAATGTATGTATATATTTACTATTGGAAATCAATTAACAACACAAAACAATGACAAATATTGTCCAGAAACCTTCACAGGTACTGCATTTAGCATAAATAATATGCTCAAATCATAACATGGCAAAGTCAAGCCCAACACGCAACAACAGCTGTCAGTGTGTCAATGTGCTGACTTAACTATGACTTGCCCCAAACTGCATGTGATTATCATAAAGTGGGCATGTCTGTAAAGGGGAGACTCGTGGGTACCCATAGAACCCATTTTCATTCACATTTCTTGAGGTCAGAGGTCAAGGACCCCTTTGAAAATGGCCATTGCAGTCTTTCCATAAAAACATTTAGCGTAAATTTGGAGCGTTGTTTAGCCACCTTCCTGACAAGCTGGTATGGCATGGTTGGTACCAATAGATTCCTTAGGTTTTTGTAGTTTCACACAATAGCAATATATTCACTGTAGCTTCTCTCCAACAGATGTGACATCATGCGCGCTTGCGAGTGCCTTTACTCTCTACGGGGCTAACAGTGTGTAACGATAGCTAACGTTCAGGTAAAAATGGAGTTCGCTAACGACCAGCCTCCACCACAACTCAGAGTCCAACACAAACTCCATGGAAGCACAAAAAAAAACAAAGTTATATCTAGTGAAGCCTGTCTTGCAAAACAGGAATGTGACCGACGTCGGGGGAAACTAGGATCAACATCGGCCGGGCCTCCGATTCACGGAGGGACCATCGTTTGGTTTTGGAAATCAAAACGGATCCCGGGCTGGCAAAATTCCTATCAGACAGGTAAGATAACATTACTGCCAAGCATGTGAAATATATAGTGATATTGTGGTTTAGCTGGCTAATGTTGCTAATGTTAATCAACATGATGCCAGGCAATCACGTTCAGTCTCCTCACTGTTTTGACCAATACTCGCTCGCGTCTACGTAGTGCGAGCACAAGCGCGAGAAAACAGGACGCTGACTGTCGTTGACTTAACGTCCACAGGTGTCACTGTTAACAAGCATTTTCTGATTCTTACATAGAGCCCCTTTAAATGGCTTGACAATGATCACATTTGTGTTACTTCATTTTCTGTCCATTGTCTCATGCTGTCAGAACTAGCGCCCATGCGTTAAAAAATAAAATGACTGGACTGAATTATAATATAGATTTTGTAAACCAGTCATTCTCTGAGCTTCATCCTCCCGCCTGCTTCTTCTGCTAACCTTTCTCTAAACTCTCCCTCTCCCTCCTCCTCCCCCGTTCCTCTCTTGCTCTCTGTCTGTGCTCTTTCAGCCCTCCTTAATTCCATTATGATTGAGACGATGTCATCCACCTCTGAACTCCATTATCACCACAGGAACAGGCTGACAGTTCTCATTACCATGTTATAATCCCCTATTTAACAAAGGAGCAAGGAGAGCGGTAGTGGAGAGAGAGTGAATGTAGAGACAACAGATGACACACAGGACATGCAACGCTGCACCTCTGCGACCAAACACACTCCTCCAGGTATCTGCATCTCGGTGTTTCTGTGTTTCTGTGCTGGCGTGCATTGCTCTTAGTTTACACGAATGTAATCATGCAATATTACTGCTCTGAATGTAATCCTACATGAATCTTCCACTCGGTAGGTTACAGTATGTTGTTTGCACTTATTTTAGACCATTAATTTATTCCCTAATATGGCGTGTCCAACACTTAAAGGGTAACTTCTGTATATTTTAACTTGTGCCTTATTTTCTCATGTTTTGTGTCTAACTGACTAATAGGAACAACAGTTTCTGAAATTGGTCCACTATTGAGAGAGAGCGCTGAAGACGGCAGCTACTCACAGGCTGCAATATGGTGCTATTGGGGCAAGCTTGCACCGTCATTTACGTCCACTAAAAGTGTTTGTTTTGCTATGACAGGCTCCGATTGTTATTATAAGTGTCTGACATGGAAAAAGTCTCGCTCAAGGAAAAGTCTCGTTGTGAAATCTCGTTGTGAAATTCTCTCCGACAGCGAGTTGACACACACACACCGCTATTTTTTTTAATAAAAATCAAAAATTGTATGCATTCAATGTTGTGTCAATTTTTCTCTGTGGTATCCAAAATGGTTTGGCATATCGACAATCTGAGAAACAATCTGAGCCTGTCAGCAGCAAAAACGAGCACTTTTAGTGGACTTAACGTTAAATTGATGGTGCTCACTTGCCCTCACAGCTCGTTTTGCGGCTGCTGGTTACACAGTTATACTCAACACTGGACCAATTTCAAAAATGTTGTCCCCATTAGTCACTGATCCAAGTTGAAAAATACCAAAATTACCATTTATAAGGATGAATAGCCCTTCTTGTGCTGCCATCCAGCCGTCTGCTGACCGTATGCAGTACAGCACTGCACTATTGTACAATGCAAAATCACATCTGGATGCGTAATCAAAAGAACAAACTGTGCTGATGGGTGTGGTGAGAAAAGCATCAGAATAGTTTAAATTCCACTGTAGCTAATCTACTTCCTCCCCTTTTAAATCCTGTAAAGTACACGGTCACTTTGTCTTGAAAAGACGTTGCTTTTTTGATACAGACTGAAATGTGATTGAACGATTATTTATTCTGTGGTCAGATAGTTCCTGATTTAAATCAAAATGTGTGCCAATTTTATCTTGTTAAGTTTAAGTTCTTGCATTTAGACATGATTTAACATTTAACAACTTTAGCCTCTAAATGAAACAACAGGTTTTGTAGAAAAAGAGAAAAAATAAGCTCTCCAAAAAATATTGTTTTGGTGTCTGTGCCATAACTTAGGTACTGAATTGACACTAGTATCAGAAACTTTTAAATAATGCCCATCCCTACTCATAAGTAACAAAAACAACTGATTAATGTGAGTCTAAAAAGTTAACCAAACTACTGAAGGAGTCAAAAACTGTAACTTATGTCTTCATCCTCATTGCCATCACTGTCATACCTGAGCATCATCTCACTAATAATATTGAGCGGACTGACAAAAGCGCACTGTTGAATCACTAATTTCAACCCCAATCTACACTTGGACCATCCCAATTTACCTGTCACAGAGATAAGACATTCCTGTCAGGCACAGAGGGCAGGCAATGCAACTAACCTTCACAAAAACAGTGGAATGAGCGTTATCCGCTTTTTATCGCTCCTCTTTACCATATGCCCGAATTAACCTTCCCTCTGACCCTGTCATAATGCGTTCTTCCAGGACACCTGGTATGTAACTGACTGGCACATGCTCGTCTATTAGCTCAGTTTTTTTTTTACCATCTATATCTATAAGTTGTAATTGCCTGGGTTGACGGAGCAGTTAGAGAGATGATCCAGCTGATAACCCGAATGTTCTAACCAGCACACCTTTTGGTTTCTCAATAGAGTGGTGCAGGGATGACGTATTTTTGTAGGCCAACCAGGAAGTTAGCATCGCTCTGGTTCCCTCGACAAAAAAGCCAATGAGATTTTTCCATTGGGTTTTGGTTTATTGCAGAAAATAAACTCTGTGGCAAACAAACATTTATGATACCTACACGTTTTGATCAGCAAGATAATCTCCACAAATGAACACCACTTTTACGATTTTTAAGTGTAAATGCAATCGCCTGAAGTAAAAAGCTAACGTCAGGCTATAAACAAACTACACCACGATCGCATGACTTCACATCGCCACCACTAAGCTAAAGGCAGACTTGTGTTCAGCATGATGACGTTTAGTAGTCTAATTTAGGCACTTGTTGGCAACCGCCTTTTTTTAATACACGTAGAAGCTTTAGAGTTCAAGAGTGTGATATTTACCGATGTATTTTATGTTGTAGAATAAACGTTAACATCTCTTAAGCTTATGTTAACCACAGACCTTATTTCAGGCTTCCAACTAAAAACCCATTAAAAAAAAAAACATTGACTTCCAGACGAGGGAAACAGAAGTGCTAAAATGGTAACTAATTTCCAGGTTTTAGAACTCATGCAAGAACAAGTACAAGTCATGTACAGATAGTCTGACTCTCTCCAAAAGGGAGCACACTGAATGAAATATATAGCCAAGACAAGCTTAATGCAAAGTTAATATTCTGTTCACCTTATTATCATCATCATCACGGCTGTCCAATTTACTGAGAGATTGTTTTAGATCTTTTTATTAGCATATTTTGGGATTAAACTTGTACAGTTCAGTAGTGGTAAGAAAATTCTCACTCCGACAGCTGCCTCAGGGTCGAGTGTATTCCTCTGTAGCATAAAACAGTTTAACATCACCTACCGTAGGCTATAATATTCTCTCGCCTAATATCTCCATGACTGTCACATGATGAGAGCCTTTCATATTAGTCATGGACCGGTTTGCTTTAGAAAGACATTTAACTTCACGTCAAACCGTTCTCTCTTTATTTCTGTCACAGTGCTGCACAGCTCTGATGAGAGGTCGGTGACAGCTGTACTAATTAATATTTTCTAACAGTTCCGGGTCCTCTAACTCCACCACTGACACTGCTGAACTTATCACCATCTGCTGATTTCTGAAAGCAGGACCTGAAGCTCCACAGTGTGAAATTCTTCTTCTCTACTCTTTGGTAACATTTTTGTGAATGAAACTTACCCACAAACTAATGTTAACAGGCAGCCTTATATGGCATATTTAGGGGTGTTGATTATGTAAATGCACAAATCTCCCGTATGCGTACGTTCTCATGAACAGCTGGCATCCATCAGGCTGAAACAAGCGATTTACGACAAGTTTGTCCAGTTAAGAGAGATTTAGTGGATCTGATTTGGAACACTCGTACAAGCAAACATCAGAAGAAAGTAAGCCATCCTCTTCACATCAGTGGGCAACTTCGGGGTCTGAAAAGTGAAGTCAATGCTGAAGTGCCTTAAACTTGCATTATTTCTAACAGCCAGCAGGGGGCGACTCCTCTGGTTGCAAAAAGAAGTCTGATTGTATAGAAGTCTATGAGAAAATGACCCTACTTCTCACTTGATTTATTACCTCAGTAAACATTGTAAACATGAGTTTATGGTCTCGTCGCTAGTTTCAAGTCTTCTTCAATACAGCATGATGTTCATTTAGTAAATTATGGTCCCATTTAGAGTCAAATAGACCATAAAGAAGGGGATGCTTTTGGGTGTAGCTACATTGTGATTGACAGGTCGCTTCCACAGTGTTGTCCATTCTGGGAGTTGTCAATGTTTTCGTCTTACAACTTTAACCCTTTCACAGTGTGTCTTCAGTTCATGAAAGTTAATTATAACCTTTTGGTTGCATAAAAATATCTTATTCAGTGTTCGATAACTTAGCTCCACCCTCTCATGTCACTTCTGATTGCAACAAACCAACATGGTGAACTCAAAGCTTCAAAACGGCAGTCCACAAACCAATAGGTGACTTCACGCTGGCTATGTCCACTTCTTATATAGCCTACGATTCAAACAGATATCAACTTGAACCTTTTCTTCTCCTGACTGGACTAACGCACGACTAGCTGGGCTGTTGATGGTCTTTGCTTCTGATTTTTAAAAACAGATGTACAGTACATGGCAGTAACTCAGGATTGTGGTAAAATCTCTCCTTAACTATGCACAAAACTCAATATCTGAATGAATATGTAGAAAAAGAAAATGCCACAATGTTGCTGGATCATACTTCATTTTCTATATTTAACAGTTTTGTTTCAGTGCTTTTGCTTCAAAGTTTGAAGAGGGAGTGAGTCATCATCTGAGCCCTCACCACAGATTGCTGATTGGGCTCGACAATACCTATCTTAATCAGGTGATTAGCAATGTTTGCGGGCCTTGATTGCAAAAAAAAATGAGCTTGTGAGAAAAAGAAGACAAAACTCGAACATACAAGTCTCCTGCCTTCGCCTCTTTACCTCAACTGTCCTTGGCACTGAAGCTCCAACTGCTCACTCACTGTTAAGTTGTTCTTTTATCGGTTAAATGGTAGAAATGAACAAATAAATTGTCAATGATGAAATTCTTCTCTTACCAATGATGGCGTCCTTGTCTCTGTTCTCCAGCTCCGCAATGGGCACAAAGTCACAGTGCATAGCGGGAATGTCCTGACTGTCATCACATGGCACAATGGATGAATGAGCGTGGAGTGTCATCTCGTAGTCGTTCTTCAGTGTGGTGTACTGTTTGTTGGCCACCTTCAGCGTAGCCTTGGTGATATAGTACACCTACAGAGAATGGGCGAGCAAGGTGAGCTGGCATTATGAAATTACATCTAATCAGACTGTGAATTCCTGTGAATATGAAGCAACTATGACCGATCGAATTGAGCGTCCACTTTATTGATCCTGAAAAGGAAATTATTATTATACTACAGCTTCTGTTCCACCAAAA
>NC_051285.1:13071164-13111164 GCF_015220745.1 Sebastes umbrosus
GGGATGAGAAAGCCATGCTAATGGCCGTAAAAGACCATGTGAACATACACAGCATCCCTATATAATCTACTGTATAACACTTTGTGTCACACGCACCCGCACTCCTCATCTCACACAAACATATGTAGCAGAACCACAGCTGCTGAAGTCATCTGTTTTACTCACTGTAGGTACTCCCCAACTTCAAAGTTAGAACAGTCATCAGTTTATTACAACACCTAGAGGCACAGTTATCTTTACAGCTTGCAATTTCAAACAGGGCTACGTTATCAGAGCCCGTACACGGAGAGAGAGTTGACAGGGTACCTTTACTCCAATCTGGACAACTACATCCTGCTATACTGCGCTCTTGTCTTTTTGTGGCCAACTGTAAGGTCAGAGACGGAGACGTAAGCCAAATGAAACGATAAGAAGTAAGAGAGGGAAAAAAACAGCAGGAAAATTGAACCCCAGAGGAGGAAAAGAAATTGTGAGAGGAAGGGAAGGGGGGGAAAGAAAAAACGAGTTTGGCCAAATCTCCACCAGGCCAAATAACAGAATCAAAACCTCAGCAGCAGACCATAAAGACCCAGCAGTACCTGTCGTTAAAAATGTCCCTTTCAGATTGGTCATTTCATTTCCATGCGGATGGGCTGACTAACATGCACACACACAAATTCACACACACACGCACACGCATTGATATAGAAAAACTGGATGCATGCACAAGCACACATACGCACACTCAAACATGCCCCAAAGGCCTACTCAGAAATGGCAGCAAACAGGGAAGCGGAGTCGCAGCACGAGAGGAAATAGCTCCGCTGATGAACGAGCACAAGAGGAATGAGACTTGCTTAGAATTTAGGAGGAACTACATGCAAGTCAGGTTCGGTGCTTTATAACTATCCACTAGAGAAGTTATAAGTTGTGTTTATAGAATTTTGCAGACACCATACATGTATCTGAAAGCAAGCACATGCAGAAATGGGACACACACACTTGAACTTACTTGCTTTGGTAGGGGTTGAGGCTTGCAATAGGAATCACTTTTGTTGAAGAACTTGGAGAAGAGCTGGCACCCTTCATTGGTGAAAACTTCATGGGTGAACCTTTCATGGGTGAACCTTTCATTGGTGAGGCCTTCATAGGTGAGGCCTTCATGGGTGAAGTATTCATGGGCGAGGCCTTCATGGGTGAAGCATTCATGGGTGAGGCCCACATGGGTGAGGCCTTCATTGGTGAGCCCTTTATGGGTGAAGCTTTCAGGGGTGACTTTCCCACAAAACCACTTCCTTGGCCTCGGTGAGAAGAAAAGGCTGCAGGGAAACAAATTGAGATACTTACTGTATAGGAGTACGCCAAATTTACAAGATGGCAACTTAATAGTAATGAAAGATTAGTACATTTGTTGATTTATTTAACTATTTATCGGTATTTTTTCATTGTAAATTAAACATCTTTGGGTTTTGGACTATTTGTTGAGCAAAACAAGCACAGCAAAGATGTTGCCTTCGGCTCTGGCAAATTGTGATGGGCTTTTTTCACGGTTTTCTGACATTTTTAAGACGATTTGCTTAAAAAGAAATCATTTTGGTAATGATGACTGGATTAATGGTAATGCTTGTGAGCTGCAGCCCTACAATTAAACCATCTGTGCTAATGTGTATAGATACGGCAACACCATTTTAGTGAGAACTGGTCAGAGAACCAAACACTTATAATACTCCAGTGATTTAGCATTGCCCTATAACATTGTCGGACAAGAAAAAAAAAGTATCAATACCGATGCAGCAGAACCAGAGATATTGTCTTTTTTTGTCCACATATTATGCCGAATTTAACACTAGGCAGCGGCGAAGTGCAGCTTGCCGCAATAATTACATTTTTAAGCGTCCGGGAGGCGTGTTCATGTGTTTCATGGGGGAATAGATTCTTCGTAACATAGGTTAACATGTCAGAGGAGTCACAACACCCGTTTACTGATAAGCTGCGGGTACTCTTTGGCCGCACTTCGCCACAGAATTTCATAGACATTGCATGGCAGCTCACCGCAGGCCGCACTTCGCCTCTACTCTAGTGTGAATTTAGCATTATTCTTCCTTGTCCAAACTTGGTGTCTACATTACCCACGATGCATCTTGACCTTCGAAAGTTCAATCAATAATTTTCATCATTGACTTTATAGAAGTTCAAACATTGTGAGATACTTATTACCTCAAAGCACACGCAAAACCTATCAAGAACAGTAGTTGAGGTAGACAAATTAATTTGCCGAAACTGATACTTAACTGGTAAAGCACCTACCAGTATACCATTAGGCCGTACAAACTTAATTAAACACCCTAAAACCATATTTCAGCGATTATAAAACATTAGTGGTACTGCTATCTGATCATGTGAGCAGCTGCCAAAATGATAAACTGCCTGAGAAAGTTAAACTCTCCCCACAGATCTCCCCGTGGAGTTACTCATTTCCCTGTTAACATCAGCTTGTGCCAATGAATGAAACTGTGTTTTTCTTCCTGGGTAAGACTGCCAATCAATTATTAATTTCATAATTACTGTACTTATGCCTTTCAGTCATAAAAAAAAAGAATAATTAGGATTAGTTATCAGAGTATCACTCAAGACACCAGGCGCAAATTTGTAAATACTAGTCTTAACCACATTCATAATTTGTGACCATTTTATATTTAGTTTGAGTCAGAGTGAAAGACAGAGTTTAGAGGGTATTACGCTTTTTAAAAAAAGGTATTATTATTTTAAATAGGCAGTAGAATGAACGAAGAAGCTCTTAGGTTATAGGTTGCTTCACACAGATGCTTCTGTGTAATACTAAACCTAAGGTCTAATCAGTCAAGCTGAGATTTTTCTTTTGATTACATAGAATGCAGTCCTCGTGTTAAGTTTAATTACTATGCTGATATTATTTCTGTCATGGTTAGGTGTGCACTTAATCAACTGAGACCTAATATGAAATATCTAGGGCTGTCAAAGTTAACACGATAAGGCGTTGATGCAAATTTGATTTGACGCCACTAATTTCTTTAGCGCATTAACGCGACTTGTGATTTTTAGGTTGTAGTGAGCTCAGTTTTAAAGCTAGAATGAAGATAGTGAATCACATTTTGGCGAGGAAAAACTAGCATGGTCATTTTTAAAAGGGGCACCTTGACCTTTGACCTCAAGATATGTGAATGAAAACGGGTTCTATGGGTACCCACGAGTCTCCCCTTTACAGACATGCCCACTTTATGATAATCACATGCAGTTTGGAGAAAGTCATAGTCAAGTCAGAACACTGACACACTGACGGCTGTTGTTGCCTGTTGGGCTGCAGTTTGCCATGTTATGATTTGAGCATATTTTTTAGGATAAATGCAGTACCTGTGAGGGTTTCTGGACATTATGTCATAGTTTTGTGTTGTTAATTGATTTCCAATAATAAAATATATACATACATTTACATAAAACAATCATATTTGCCCACTCCCATGTTGATAAGAGTATTAAATACTTGACAAATCTCCCTTTAAGGTACATTTTGAACATGTAAAAAATGTGCGATTAATCATGATCAACTATGGACAATCATGCGATTAAATATTTTAAATCGATTGACAGCCCTAAAAATCTCACATACAAAACAAAAACCACAGTTACTTAAAAAAGTTAAGAATATGTTCCCTTTGTTTCTAAAACAACTGATCAGCTTTTACATTCTTTTACAAATGACAATGCCAGAAAACTTGAACAGTTCGGACCGGCCCACAGAATCACAAGCTGCTATTCTCACCTCCCACAATGCAGTCGCATCAGCCCCATCCCCAGCAGTGATTCAGGCTAGATAAAATACATTTTACGCAACGCCTCATTTTGGTATGAATGTGCCATATTGAGGAACAGCATTTGAGGGAGGAATTGTCAGGGATAAAAAGATGTAATTCCACAGAGACCACTCCCCTGATATAAGCTCCTGTTCTGGAGCACAACAAATACTCACCTCTATGATACCCTCCTTTGCGGGTGTGTAGTGTAATCAAGTGTGTGTGTATGTGTGTGTGCGTCATGAGCAAATTCCTCGGGGAAATCACAGACTGAACAGCTATTTTCAGGCGAGGGGTAATTAACATCAATATTCATACACACGCAATCCGGGTGGAGTGTTTAGAGGGAAGAAGCTGGTAGTGAAAGAAGAGAAGAGGAGATGATAGGCGTGGATGGGTGGTGGTGGTGGTGGGGGTGAAGTACAGAGCAAAGAGAGGGGCATCGAGGTTTGTCAAGGATCCTCATTTTTTGTGATTAAGATCAGTGCAGAGTCCTAATACGTATGCCACTAACGTATTCAACAGCCTCTGTTTGTGGAGGGTGCTTGGTGGTGAAGATACTAAAGGAAGAGAGAAAATGAGAACTATATAGACAAGAAAAAGGCGATAAATAGAGAAAGTGAGTAAGAAGGCGAGTGTGTAAAAGTGTGTGTGTGTTTATAAGAGAGAGAGAGGAGAAGAGGGAATGAGTTGTGAGGACAAAGGAAACCTGCAGAGAATGGTTAGTGATGAATAATGAATATTTCTTTTTTAACTGCACTTCAGCAATTGCAGATTTCTTTTTGGAATTTTAAATATGATCTGCGAAGCAGTTTGAAGGCAGTCTATTTCAAGGGTTGCTGCTGATGAATATTTAAATGAGAACACAGATCCGTCGGTAACTACTGCGTCATGACCTTTGGCTCTACACCTACTGTAATGCTGAAGGACTTTTTTTTTTTAATCATTTCTGAATATTCGGTAACACTTTATAATAACCATCATTTATAAAGGGTAAATTGATAGTTAATTAAACTTAGTTAATAGTTAATTTACTGTTAAAAAACAATGAAACAATAATTAATAATGTTTACTAATTATTAGTAATGCTATAATGTCTGTTATTTTATTATTAGTTTGTGTAATATGAAATGAATTATATATTGTCACAGCTGATAGGAGACGATAATTACATTCTGATTACATTAGTAAAGTATTTATTAACAGTTTATTGTTGCACACATTATAGCATTTTATACACTATGTTAAGTATTTAATAATTACCAAATGATTTGTAAACTTTTAAGAAATAGTTTGTAAAACATATATAAACATTACATAGATAGATGGACCCTGAACCCTATTATTAATCATTAATAAATTAACCATCTATCTAAATAATGTTTATAAATGCTTTACAAAGTATTTATTAACCATTTAACAAGGTATTATAATCATCAGTTGGAACTTTATAATAGCCATCCAAATAATATTTATAGACAGTTCACAAACTAATTATTAACCATTAACAAAGTGTTACAAATATCGATCTATGTAATGTTTATATATTTTTTACAATGTATTTAAGGTTTACAAATAATATCTTAATCATTAACAGATACTTATATACTGTATATAGTATATAAAATGCTATGTGTACAACAGTAAACTGTTAAAATAATAAATTATACTATTACTAAAGATTAGTAAACATTAACTATCATTGAATTATTCGTTAACAGTAAAATAACTATTAACTAAGTTTAATTAACTATCAATTTACCATTTACAAATGATGGTTATTATGAAGTGCTACAGAATATTAATATTATAACTCAAATTTTGATGTATTTTTAACTGAGAGAGTACAATGTTGTCGCTTGTGGCTGATAGAGCATACAAGGCACGCCCAAAACAATAATAAATGCTGAAAACATTGAAATTATTCCTTCAAACTCTACTGAAACCAGAGAAAAATATGTTCTCTGACCCCATCCTCCCACTCGGAGGATGTCAGAGGTCAGGTTTAACTAGAGAGCAGAACGCCTGGAGCTGATAGGAAGTGCTTTCCATTCAGCTAATTATGCTTTCTTCTGTCCTCGCAGCCCCGTCCTCTGGCCCTTGACCTGGAAATTAATCAAGGTCATCATCAAGGATGATATGTCTCGGAGAAGACGAGGCGCAAGGAACCATAGGTGAATCCTTCTGTGGAAGTTTTTCTTTGCCGGACAGCAGCGGCATTTAAATCAGAGTCTGTTCAGCTGATCTGATGGGACAGCAAAGGAGCGGACGGTTGACCTGCTGTAGAAACAGCAATATTGTTGCATAATTGCACCAACGTAAAATTTGCCCACGTTTATCCAGAAAATAAAAATGATTAGATGTGTTTAATCTAAATCACAAATGGATCATAACAAACTGCATTTTCATCAGCCAAAGATGTTAATTTTCTCGTTTTCTGCTCCAAGTGTATCTCTGCTCATTCAGGAATAATGTTTGTCCTAAAGAGCTGCACAGTTGTAGTTATTATTAGTCCTGTAATATCCACCTTGAGCCTGAATGGGATGGACTTACTGTACCTGCAGCCTTTCATAGAACAATTTATGATTTGATTGCGCCCACTTGTCTGTTCTATTCTTTTAACCATAAACACATTTATTTGCCTATTGGTGTTATTTCTATCATGCCCTGATATAGATCTATAAGTGCGATTGGAGCAGCAGGCATCCGGCAGTGGAGATGCTGTGCGTCACGAGTAGTAGCCATTTCTTAAAAATGACCCCAGAAGCCGCTAATAAAACAGCAGGCTAGCCAGTCATTACATTACCCACAGCTCATTGGAAACACTTCATGTGTTGCACTTAGCTAATCTTGTGAATGCACGCAAATGTATCGACTTATTGAAAATGCAATTCACAAAACCACTGAAAGGTAATCATAAACATTCAGTAGGAGAAAAGACTTTACGCATGCGGCTTGTTTTTGGCTGTAAAGAGGACCATTTCATCAAAAGAACAATTAAATAGAGCAGCGGGTTTTCTGTATCTGCCGGGATCTCTGAGGTAACACGATTCAAAAGGATGTAAGAACGAGGAAGGAGTAAGATGAACTACTTAATGCAGAGCCTCGTCTTTGCTCAGTCAAATTAGTTGACTCTCTTTCTCTCTCTCTCTCTCCGTCTGTGCATCGCTACGAGGGGATTCAGTCCACAACACCATATTCATGAAGCCATGAACTGGAGGAGCCATCGGCCCACACAGGCTCCCTCAGTCACAACACACACACACATATAGACACACACCTACACGGGCACAAACACACAATATATACCAAGCACTCATTATCCACCCACATACCTACATCCTCCACTGAGGAGGACTATTGGGTATGTTTTCTGCCACATAACAAAATCAATGCCGATACTGAGAGCAGTTGGTGGTATAAAACAAGTGAGTGAAACAAAGACTAAGATAATAAAAGAAGATCCAATAAAACACAGGCTACTTTAGGCATGGCACCAGCCATTTTTGGCAGAAAACCAACCATCATTTGGAGGTCCTATTCGGTTATAAATAAAAGGTTGGCGGTAAAACAGTGAAAGGTGTGAGTTATGGATTCCACCAGCCGCAGTGGCCAGTGGGCAAGATAGTTTCCCGCTCTGATAGCTGAGCAGTAAATATGATAAAAGTGCACAATGTGATATGAAAATAGGGCACCAGAGTTTAAGGACCTGCAGTCTTCCATTCGTTTGAGAACAGCAGTAGCTACCTTCAACTGGTTGAAAACCACGCTGTGCCTTATGATCCAGTTTCATCTAATCCTGAACTTACGCTCAGACTTTGGACACTTAAAGCAGCAGTGGGTAGAATTGGAGCAAATATGATTAAGAAAAGTTATTTTTATAAAATACTATATCCTAACAGTAGTGCATGAGACAGGTAATCTGAAAAAAAATCATGTGCCTCTGTGTCCTCCGGTGCTCCTAATGACATCTGCAGGATTTCACAGACCGGAGGAAAACAACCAATCAGAGTCGAGCTGGAGCCTGCCGTCTCTGAGCAGCTGTCAATCACTTGCAAACTCCGATTAAACGGTCAAACTAGGCAGCGTTGATCAAATATGAATTAATATTCTGTTAATGTAATGTCTATTTCTTGACTCAAATGTTTTCAGAATCATCTTGTAGTGCACTGTTTAGCTGTAAAATGAGAAAGTTTGTGACCCGGCAGCCATGTTGAGATCAGTTGAAGAAATACCAAGCATCGCACCACCAGCCGGAGAACAGCCAATAGGAACGCTCAATAAGAACACTTGAATTATAATATGCTGAAAGGTTATTATGGAATTTTTGCCGAATGATGCCAAAAACATTCTGCCTACTGCAGGTTTAAGTGCTATGAATATCAACAGGAATGAAAACCAGGATTTAAATTTTAGTCCATACTGCTGGTTAAAGTGTGGTATGGTAAATGAGATGAAAACTGAACAACAAAGTCCAAAATTGGTCCACAATTATGGCTGCAGAACAACAGCATTGAGGAGAAAAAAACAGTGAGAGGACTGCAAATCACACATCAGCACTCTTCTCTCAAAGGGTACATGGCTCCCTCTGCTGGTCAGATGAGAGTTTGTCAAATTATTCACATGTTCTCTAACAACAACCTCACCAACTCCTAAAATGTCCGGTTATTCTGAAAACACAGCTGATAATGACTGATGTAAACAATCAACAAAATATGTTAATTTGTTAAGATCTGAAAAAAAGAATGAACTCTGACATGCAGAGTGTTGTTTACAAGAAAGACAGTAAGTCATCATCTAACCGAGAAGCTAACATTTTAGTCCAAAATGATGTTGAATTAGTCATTACTTGAAAATTACCCCTACTTGCTTCCCATTCTTCTTACTATTATACGGTTTGGTCCTCTATAAGCACTACATTTCAAGAGTTCCTTCCGCATAACTTCAGAATTAAGAATCAATTCTGTGACTTCTGGACAACAAAACTGTATTCAGCTTGAGCAAAGCCCCAATGCTCATTGCTCAGTGCATCTAACTTTGCTAAATGAAGAAATTAGAACTTGTTTGTATTAGTGAGGTATGTAATTGCTGTAATCTGCGCAGCAAATGAGTAGTATCAATCCATATGACATGTAATATCATGAACAGAGAGCTCGAGGGCCTCTGGGTGCATTGTTTTGTTGCGTTTAAAAATGATTTATTCTGCCTTGCATGCAGTGGCTTGGGAAAGCATCCACATATATTATTTTTAGTACCACTGTCAACACTCCATTTCTCCTACTCAGAATAGAGTTTTTTGTTGTTTTTTTAAACCTAAATGACTGATAGCTATACCAAACTCTGTGTCTGTCTGTATCAGCCTCATGATGCTCTCTTGTACATGCAAAGCAAAAGCTTCAGCTGTTGTATATTCTTGCTATATCTAGAATGTCAGTGTAGTAATCAATAAGTGTGTGCTTGAGAGATACAAGTTACATTCATCCAATTTGTTGGCTGCAGAAAATATTGGATAAAATAAGTGGAGACTTGCTGCTCCTTGTGTTCTAGATGGGGAATATGCTCAGAATGCATCACCTCTTCACGGCAAAATATGATACTGCTCAACGCTAATCCCATTTGTCCACATTTGTTACTAAAATCTGGCAATCATCCAATGGCTGTGAAGAAAGCAGGGAAGGCTGCCATCACGGCGTTGTGTTTGCTGTCAATCAAACTGCACACACATGAGTCAAGTGCAGGTTAACCTGTCACCGTCTGTGCTACGCTATGCCCAACAGGGGAAAATTGTGAGTCATCACAAAGTCACAAGCTATGCACATTTAGGCAAAATATGCTATAAACTACCACAAAGAAAAAGAACTGCAGCTACAAGAAAGACTGTGAAACTATTTATAAGTGGGTGAAGCCGGTGGGAGGCGATTCTCTGAGTATTTTGCAAAATTTGCCAGGTATTTTTCAATTTCATTGAAGCGACACTGTACATGTGAGTCTCACAAGAATTGTGCGGCTCAAAAAGTGACGTGCTGATCTTTGGATGCATTCAGGAAAAGTATAGAGATGTTACGAGGTAAAGGGCAGAATAGAAATGATTTGTATTTAAGTTAGATAGAAATTATAACAACATTTTAGACTACCTTTCAGCATTGGTAACGTGTCCCACATTGTCCTACACAAACATACTCTTTGTCCCACAATTGGTTTGGAATATGGTCACCCCAGAAGTCAACAACACGAAAAGCTACTTCTGCCATGTAAGTGACTGATAAACAAGGATCAACGAGCAATATACATACTATATATCATATATCATATTTCAGAGATTCTGTTAAATTTGTCCTGGTTGACAAAAACTGCTATAAGGTAATAAAACAGCAGGTTTATCATGATCATGGCACTGATAATTGTCAAAATTGTTATAGTATTTATGTGTAATGATGGCTGCGCAACTGATTCGACTATTATCAGGCCATTAAAAAGGCGTTATTGGCCGCTATAAGCACCATAGATGTGGGTCATTAGAGGTTTACTATGCCTATTATGCTGTAAAAGTGAAACTTAAAAGCAGAGGTCGCTGTCATCTTCTTTTATACCTTCTGTCGGTGATCTACCATGTGAATAGATGATAAAACCTATTGTTGGATCTATTTATGGTGCTTATAGTGACTGATAACGCCTATTTATTGGCCTGATGGAGAGGACAAGAGAATTATATATACAGAAGCATGAAATCATATACAAAATCTTTGATATGACACTCACTGCTGTTGCTCTTGTAGGAGGGTCCAGGTACTGCAGCAGATGGAAGGGATGATGGGACAAAGGTATTTGAGAAAGACTTCTGTGGAGATGGCGTCTTACCTGTAAATTGAACAAACACCATGTGGGACCTGCAGAAACTTTTTATTACCATTTCTAACTTCAAGCATGTGCATCTTAAAAGAATCATACCAGCTGGATTATATGGAGTGGGATTTCCAATAACCCCTCCAGTTTCCTCTGCAGATCGCAATATCTCCATGTCCAACACAATCATCACATGCCTGGAAGAAAGTTACAATAAGCCCAAGGGGATTACATCCAGCAAACCAATTGAGAGAAGGGAACGGGAAGAAAGACAATGAAAATGAAAACACATACCTTCCATCTGACAATGTGTTTTTGGTGGTCTTCTTCACCATACACACACAGTTAGGTACCAGGAGGTTTTCTTGTGGGAGATTGTTTAACTGTGTGCCCAACACAAAGGCTACGTACACAAACACACACAAATATATTCATGTACATCTAAAAAAAATATTATTCAACAGATTTATTGGTCACTGGTACTTGTCTTGATTATCTTCTGAGGTATACATTTTGCTTGGCTCTACATTTGTACCTTGTAATTCATGATATTACCCTTGTTGGATTTAACATATTTGTTGCTGCCAAAATACCAAACCCACAGTTTTGTGTCTACTGCAAGATACTCACAAGACCAGAAGTGCTGACCATCACTCATCTTGAGCCGGTACCTGGGTATAGTTGTGCCATTACTGACATCACGGATGTTCTGACAAACACAGTGGGTAGAAAAGGATTTTATAAGCAAAACAACAAAGGTTTACAGTCTCAGGATCATCATGCTCAATACTTGACATTTGACAGTTCCATGCGTTAAACTTTATAGCCAAATCAAAAGCTGCGCGAAGATCATTGGCCAACCTGTGACAGCCTCCTTCCAAGCAGCTCACAACAAGAGTATGCTCAGACAACAGCATCTCTTCTGATCCCTTACATGTTTTAAATGGGGAATATCAACTTCTGTCCTCCCAAGAGGCGATTCAGAGTTCCTACATTTAACCGCATCAGGCTAAAGAACGCTTTTGTCCATCAGTCCATCTTGTTGCTAAATAATAATTAATGTGCAGTTAAGGACGTGTAAATCCAAAGGACAGATGATAATTTTTTGAATGGGTTATGTGTGAATAATTGTGAAGTGTTTTGTTTTTTGTCTGATGGGTCTTACTTGTCTGTCTGTCTATGGTTACAGTATGTCTATTGTATGTGTACTTTTTCCTCAAACTGAGCTGTACTATGGGTGCAAAATAAATTTCTGTGCAAACTGACAATAAAGTTGTATGGTATCGTAGGACTTATTAAATCAACCACCCTGTGTACACAGAACAATAATCAAAGTATTATTAACAATAATAATCTTCTTCTTTTTCACTTTTATTGTATTACTTAATTGATCACTTTTGGATTTTTTTTTTATTAACAATGGGAAAAAAAAAAAAAAATACAATATAGCTGGATTGGTTGGTCAAGTGGACTCTAAACTGAATGTACTTACCAGCAGCTGCAGCACAAGATTATTGTCCACCACCTGTGAGTCACTGAAAAGGGCCTAGAAGACAATAAAAGACTTGTTAGCATCTACTGCTGCCTGGCCCCATCCTGTCCCATCACATCACCATGTTACTAATGCAAAGTTACAGTCCAATATCAACTGGAGATTAATGAAATGGCAATTATTTTTGCACCGCCCCAAGCAGGAAAGCAGCAATACTGGATCAGACACCCTGTTGTCTCCAACAACTCTCTGGAGCCCACATGTTTGGAAAGAATTGGCCAAATAGTAAGACTTCAGTCCACCCAAGTCATGCATTGTCAATATGTTAATAAATGAAGCACGCCTGCATTTATTTCACTCCATTAACATGTAAATTTATGATTAAACAACCGCAAAGTGTCAACAATGTGGCCTGTTAATGCTAATATTATTGTTATTGTAGATTCAGCTATGAAACTAAATCTCGTTAGCTCACAGTGCTAACAGCTGCAGCTAACAGAGCTACGTTGCTAAATACAGATAGCTCGAGGCTGGTATTTAATAACAGTAATTCAGTTATAGTAATATTCATGCTTACTTCAATTGCCCCCTGTGTGAGTTTTACACTCATGTCCTCCGGTTAAAGTAGTTCTACTAAAAGCAAGCTGACTTTTGCCTTTCTTGTTTCTCATGCGTAGACAAGTTAAAGGTATGGGAATTATCGCGAGACCAAACGGGATTTTAGGAATGAATACAACACGAACGTTACCGGATATGGCCCCATTTATGCCTTCAAAATAAAAGAGTAAACTAGCAAGGCAGACATGATGTGCCAGATTCTTAGTGTAAAAATTGGAAAGTTAAAAGTCAAAAGCGTAAAGTAAATGATACATGAACATCTGGGATTGTTATTAACAGTTACGATACTCATCAATGTGAATAATAGTTGCATATGGAAGTTTTTATTGGACTTTATTAGTTGTGACCCACAGAAGACATTCCACAAATGTGTACCATGATCTGCAAATATTTCACTATCCACAAACATGCAGCGGTACCAATTGGATAAAATTACGTAAACAAACAGGAGGGAAGTTGCAAATGTCACATGGCCCACAAATGCACAGGGAGCATCTGCAAATGCGCAAATAGCATTCCATGTGTAGAAATAGATGCACAAATGTGTGTTTATCACTTTACAAGTAAACCTTAAAATACGTATTTACAGAGTAAGTTATGTGTTTTTGCAAATCGCCCTGTATTTTTGTGGATGTGACTTTACACAACACAAATACAAATATACGTTTGTGGTTAGTGAAATATTTGCAGATCATGGTGCATATTTGTGAATTGTCTTCTGTGGATTACAACTATTATCTACAGATGTGCTGCGGTACCAATCGGACAAAATTCTGTAAACAAACAGAAGGAAAGTTACAAATGTAATGTGGCCCATAAATCCACAGGAAGCGATCTGCAAATGCGAAATAGATGCACAAATGCGTAAATATCTCTTTTACATGTAAACCTTAAAATACATATGTACAGAGTAAGTTATGCGTATTTGCAAATCTCCCTGTATTTTGGTATTTGTGTTGTGTAAAGTCACATCCAATTGGTACCGCTGCATGTTTGTGGATAGTGAAATATTTGCAGATCATGGTACATATTTGTGAATTGTCTTCTGTGGATTATAACTATTATCTACAGATGTGCTGCGGTACCAATCGGACAAAATTCTGTAAACAAACAGAAGTCAAGTTACAAATGTAATGTGGCCCATAAATCCACAGGAAGCGATCTGCAAATGCGAAATAGATGCACAAATGTGTAAATATCTCTTTACATGTAAACCTTAAAATACATATGTACAGAGTAAGTTATGCGTATTTGCAAATCTCCCTGTATTTTGGTATTTGTGTTGTGTAAAGTCACATCCAATTGGTACCGCTGCATGTTTGTGGATAGTGAAATATTTGCAGATCATGGTACACATTTGTGGAATGTCTTCTGTGGGTTACAACTAATAAAGTCCAATAAAAACGTCCATAGTTGAACCCTTGTCAAAATCAATCCCCAAAAATGTCAGCTTTCCACGACCCGAGGAAACAGTCTTGTTGTCGTCTTTATAATAATGCATTATGGAGATTTTAGTTTTAATAGGTATTTGAATACCTAGTTCTAATAGGTATAGCCCATAAAGTGTATATAATAGCCTTAGATGACTAACTTTTCCTTGGACATCAGTGGGTTTGGATAGTACGTGTTTTATTTTGAAGGTTGTG
This sequence comes from Sebastes umbrosus, assembly GCF_015220745.1. NCBI lineage: Eukaryota > Metazoa > Chordata > Actinopteri > Perciformes > Sebastidae > Sebastes > Sebastes umbrosus. Next base: position 13,085,573 of record NC_051285.1, read on the forward strand.
GACGGAAACTCCCATTACATCCACTAACAGCTTGACAGCGTGGTCCTCGGTCTGCGTGAAACGGACTCAAAACAAACCGAGAACAGTCTCTCCGGTGCCCATGTGGTTTATTTGTAGTTCATGATGGATCTTCCGTGCGTCCGGTGGCAAGATCACGTTGCACAGAAGTGGACCAGACTCGGCCCCGAGCTACAGGAGAAGTTTACATCCCTGCTTGAAGTAGATGATGTTTTCAAATGCGCCCTAACTCTGACAACGTGAGTGCTGTTAGATAGCTTAATGCTACTGCTGTAGTTTGGTGCATGTGGGTGTCCAGTCCAGCTTCTATCTGATTGATTTTGATCAACCATTTGGAGGCATTGACTTTTATTTGATTGGACTACATGAGCTTATTTACATAGTCTTTATTCACTTCGCTTGGGCTAAAGTGAACATAGGATTACAGACTTGTTTAGGAATATAGTAGACCCCCAGCTTCCTGCTTACACACTTTAATAGACTACTCTATGAAAAGTAAGCACAACTACAAGCCAAGTATACCTTTCTGTAGTCCTGTAAGGCAAGAATACTTCATTATACTTTTCTCAAGTATATCTCGATCAAAAGATTAAGTACAAGTAGGCCTATAAGCCAAGTATACCTAGACTTTTCTGTATACTTGTCAGTATAGGCCAAGTATACTTAGAATTTTCTTTATACTTGTCAGTATAAGCCAAGTATACTTAGACTTTTCTGTATACTTGTCAGTATAGGCCAAGTATACTTAGAATTTTCTTTATACTTATCAGTATAAGCCAAGTATACTTAGACTTTTCTGTATACTTGTCAGTATAAGCCAAGTATACTTAGACTTTTCTGTATACCTGCCAGTAAAAGCCAAGTATACTTAGACTTTTCTGTATACTTGTCAGTATAAGCCAAGTATACTTAGAATTTTCTTTATACTTGTCAGTATAAGCCAAGTATACTTAGACTTTTCTGTATACTTGTCATTATGAGCCAAGTATACTTAGACTTTTCTGTATACCTGCCAGTAAAAGCCAAGTATACTTAGACTTTTCTGTATACTTGTCATTATGAGCCAAGTATACTTTTGTTAAGTGTATATATCTGATAAGTACATAAAAAGTAAACTGAAAGTATACTCTTATTTTAAGTTTAAAGAAGTGTACTCATTTGAATAAACTTTTTTTTGGTAAGGGGCTGGGGAACATTTTGAACACAGAGGCACTGTCTGTAATTGGTCTTCATTTCTGTTTCATAGCCAAGATGATCTGGACTTGGTGCAGTCGATCTCCGCAGGACACTCTGTGCAGAAGGATGCAGAGCAAGCAGCCAAATACAGAGAGACAGGCAACTCCAGCTTCAAGACCAAGGACTACACTGCAGCCTCTCTGCACTATTCAAAGGTGAAGTATTATTCTGTTGATCCATATGAGCCAAAAAATAGAAACGTCAATGACACTACAATGAAACATTGGATTATAACCAGGCCACTATTCCATTCCATTATATTATGGCTATAGCTATAATATTAGGTATATATCTGGTGATACAATACGTATCATGATACAGGAGTAAAGATTCAATATATTGCGATACTGTAAGCAAGGCGATATATTGCGATTTTTTTTCAAATCTTATTTTAGGAAAACTGTCATAGCATAAAGACACACCATATGTATAAAATCTGAGTAAAAAACAGTCACTATGTGAAATGGCTATTATGGGGACTAACATCATCACACATGAATACATTTGGACTCATTGGATCCATAAGAGTCTCAGCTTTCCAGTCAAACATAGCTTATGCCATTCCAAGACTGTTTAAGTGACCCCAGTATGCAGAAATATTCAAATATACCATTTTAGAATAGGTGAAAATAACAAACTTTTGTACTGCATGCAAAAAACGACACGGTTTTTGCTCATAATTGCACGTGATTATCATAAAGTGTGCATGTCTTTAAAGGGGAGACTTGTGGGTACCCATAGAACCCATTTTCATTCACATGTATTGAGGTCAGAGGTCAAGGGACCCCTTTGAAAATGGCCATGCCAGTTTTTCCTCACCGAAATGTTGCGTAATTTTCGAGCGTTATTTAGCGTTTTTCACGACATGCAATAAGTTATCTAGTTTCATATTATGCCAGTATCGTCACTCTAGCTTTAAGACTGAGCTCGCTACAACCTCCGAAAGACAGAACAGCGGCCGGGTCCGCTGACGGGCCGTCGGATTTTTAAGAGATTAATTAAAAATCGATAGAGCATTTTGGAGAATTGATACAGGATCGCAAAACATAATATCGCGATACTCATGTGTATCAATATTTTCTTACACCCCTATATAATATAATGTAAAAATCTGATGAAAATAATATTAAATCAGATGTACTGTAAATATAGTTGTTTTTTTTTTATTTTGAGAACAGTAGTGTAAAAAAATAATGTGATTTTATATTGCAGTATGCCTTAAAGTCCTAATTAATAAGCATCAACATCCAGCTCTCTGTCTCTTGTCTTGACAGGGCATATGTTTTGCACCTCGAAGTTCGGAGCAGCTGTCTCTGTGCTACGCCAACCGCTCTGCTGCGCTCTACCATCTGCAGCACTACCAGGTGATCATCTTCAGCAATTAAATAATGAGATGGTGTTGTACTTGTGGCATCATTGAAACCTGTTTAAACCAGTTCTGCTTCTTATTTGTGGAATGAAAACAGGCCTGTAGACATCTAACAGATTGTGTCACCATTGTGTCATCAATTTGATCCTGCAGGGGGGAAAGTTATCCTATTTTATCCTGACTTGTTTAACATGCTGTTTAGTCCACACAAATAGCAGGGGATTTGCAAGAGCACAGAAATAAGTGATTTGATAATAATGTCTCAGGATTTATGGGAAACAGTTTTATCATTTATGTATCATTGACATTAAAGTGCATTATTCACTAACTTGGTTTATATGATTGGAGGAAAGACATTTAGCTCTGACCCCAGTCTGTCTGCAGACAGTGTGGTCGGGAAGCAGTGTCTCACAGGAATGGCTTTATCATTCCTTTCTTAGCCTTCTCAGGTTTGCTTCTCCTGGTCAACCGATGTTGTCAGGCTATTAAATAGGCGTTATCAGTCGCACCATAGATATGGGTCAATAGGGGCCTACTACACCCAATAGTAGGTTTTATCATCTATTCACATGGTAGATCACTGAAAGAAGTTATAAAAGAACACGACAGCGACCTCTAGTGACCATAGTAATTATGACAGGAGCAGAAGACAGCATGAATTCCATGAGGGTTGGAGGGTGGGGGTGATGGATGGGACACAAAACACAGTGTTATCACCCAGTATACCGGAGTTGGCATCCCGTGTGAAACAAACAATGTGTAGTTGTCACTTTTGATAAGTGTTAAGTTTCACTTTCACTTTTGAAACGTAGTTATTTTAAGCCAAAACACAATATTTTCCCAAAACCTTTTGTTGCCTAAACCTAAAGAAGTTGTAGTTTTGTTGCCTAAACCTAAAAAAAGCCCTTTTGTCTGTGTTCAAAGCGTAACATTTCATTTAGTTTTAGGTGTTAGAATGTGTTGCTTTTAAGTTAAGTCGCTTATAGTGACCGATGATGACTGTTTAATGGCCTGATGGTTTAGGTTTAGATCCGTACTCGGTCCTAGACTTGTCTCGACATCTTAAAGCTAAAATGCTGACTTATATAAGTTATCTTTATGTTTTGCTTACAATCTTTGTAGTGGTTCACACTCCTTTTCTTTTCCTCTCAGGAATCCCTTGATGACATTGACAAAGCTCTAAAGAACAGCTATCCCTCTCATCTCTTGCACAAACTGGAGGACCGTCGCACACAATGCCTCAAGCACCTCTCTGTAGGTCAAAAGGCAAAAGAGGATCATCACAATCCTGCCTCAAATAGTCATATATATCCAGACAGAGTAAACAGGGCATCTGCTGGACCTCTGAAGTTTGGTATATGTCCTCAAGCTGCTGTTGGCTCCAGCCCGGAGAAAGGTCGACACCTTGTGGCTGCAGAGAGAATAGCAGCCGGGGAGGTGATCCTTCATGACAGGCCATACAGCTGTGTCCTTATACCAGGGATGGAGGAGGTGAAAGGGAAGGGAGGGAGGCAGGATGCAGAGAGAGGAGTGTTGCTAGGAGTGGAGCACAGGCGCTGTCACAGGTGTTTGACTGAAACGCTGTGTCCCGTGCCGTGCAAGGGATGCAGTTACAGCCGATACTGTTCAACTTCCTGTCAGCGAGACGCCTGGGAGGAACATCACCGCTGGGAGTGTCCACTGGGAGCAGATCTGATGGCGATGGGTGTGATGGAACAGCTCGCTCTGAGGGTAACACTAAAGGCGGGGTTAAAAAACATCCAAATGGCCAGGGATCCAATCAGAGACGAGCATGCAAAATCAGAGCCAAGCTGTCCAAACGGAGAGTGCAGTGATTCCCGTCAACCCGATCCTTGTACTTCATACTACGGTGACTCTTACCCGAGCGTGTTTCACTTACGGCACCACCTGGATCACCACAGCCCCGGTGTGCGTTTCCTGTGTGCGGTTACCGTAGCGACACTCTACCTGAAGCTCAGCAAGGCAGGACCTCCACCTACATCTTGGGACCTTAGTAGACCCTCAGGGGCGAACGGCCAACCACCAGACAAGCAGGGAGGTATCGCAGATTGGAGCTCGGAGCTGTGGCTGCTGGGAAGTGCAGTTCTGAGGCACGTCCTGCAGCTGAGGTGTAACGCCCAGGCAATCCTCACGCTGCAAGATACAGGTGAATGATTTCACAAGTGTTATCACCTTGCCTCAAACTGAGTTTTGTCACAATGAAACTATATCTATATTTTGAAGTCAGAAACATGAAAACAGTTTGTTCCCTCTTTTGATCTTTAGTGTCCAAAATTTAAAGGTATTCAGTTTTTATCATAGAAGACTAAGAAAACCACAGACATTGACACTTAAGAAGTTGGAACCAGTGAATTTTGGGCATTTTTGCTTAAAAATTACTTTTAACCGTTTATCTAAACCAATGGTTCCCAACCTGGGGTCCGGGCCCCCCTTAGCAGGATTCGTCTGCTTTGAGGTTGTCAAAATTAGATTTGCTCATGTATAACTAAAATCATATTTACACACTTAATGGATAATTTATACAAAAGTCTGGATATAAAACTATCTAAAAAGATTTTTTTTTTTGCTACTTAGTAGCAAAATCTAATGAAATATTCTGCTTCAATCCATATTTGTTGCCGTTTAGCCTTTCAAAAACAACATTTTCACTGCTGTCTTTTGACCCTTTTCGACGCACACAAAGGGATCACATACCTGTATTAACGGGGCGGTCTGGCAGCAATCTAACAACACCAGAAATTAAATTTTTCTTAACCACAATAACAAAAATCTATTTTGGCTCTAACCCTATTATATTAACTTACTTAAGGCATTACAAAGCAAATATCATAGTATGTATTTGCATTTGCTTGGCGAATCCGTCAAGACGTCATTGATTTAGTTATGTTGACAAAACTGATGAGTTATATTCATTAAAGAAAGATTTAATAAAAAAATACTTGTTTAATACACTGAATCACTTTATTGATCATGATGTCGGGTGGCCTCAGCTTTTCTTAGATACAGGTAGAAGGGGACTTCAAGGAAAATAGGTTGGGAACCACTGATCTAAGCTGTTGTAGATTAATTTTCTGGTGATTGACTAATTGTGATTGCCTCCATGCTTAAACTGTGGTACAAGCCACTATAGAACAATTTATGCATTTTTAATAACTGCCACTTCAGCTATGAATGTTCTTTAATCACACAATGACCTTTTACTTTCAGGAGCTGCAAACTCACCAGTGCAGTCCAGCAGGGAAATCCGTATTGCTACGGCAATATTCCCAACTCTCAGTCTTCTGAATCACTCCTGTTGTCCCAACACCAGTCTGGTGTTCAGCACTGGAACCAGTTTGTCTGCAGACGTCGGTGAGAGTGTGGCTGAGTGCGGAAGCACGGCCCGCGGAGTCACCGTGACTGTCAGAGCAGCCAAAGCTATCACTCCTGGAAAAGAGATCCTGCACTGCTATGGTGAGAAAATGAGTAATTATGCCTAAGTCCTATGAGTGCAAAATGATTTATAGGGTGCTGACATATTTCATAAGATACAAGGGTGCATAGCAAAACAGAACCTTACATATAGTCTAGATAAAAATGCTGTTTGGACATAGACTAACATAGACATTTTGTCCGAGCCCTGGTGCAACATTTACAGCACTCTCCTCTGAAATTAGTGTGTCATTGCTTCCAGCAGTGTTGCTCTGTTACTTTACTTCTGTGAGTTATAACTAACTGCTGCTATCAACTCCTATCCTACCTTCCCTCAGGTCCTCACAGTAGCAGGATGGCGACCCAAGAACGCCAGCGTCTCCTGCAGGAACAGTACTATTTCCTGTGTCAGTGTGAGGCCTGCACCCTGCAGCAGCAGCAGCAGGAGGAAGAGGAGGAAGGTTCAGAGGGCAGACAGCGGTGGTCTGGATTTCTGTGTGGCAAGTGCAAAGGATCTCTCAAAGTAGGCGTCCTTAAGTGTTTTTGTGGATATATATTTTATTATACATGATTACTGTACTACTCGAGATTTATCGTACTACGGATCCATCTTGATCATTTTATATGACTTTCAGAAAAGCAGCGAGGAGAGAGGATTTCTATGTTCGCAGCCGTCCTGTGGTCATCGTATGTCTTCATCTGAAGTGAGCGACAGGCTGCAGGAGATCAGGGTTGACCTGGAGAAGGCTGTGGAGCTGATGGAAAGAGAGAGGCCAGGTGGTTGTTAAAAAACTACATCTCAAATGCTGATACAGTACATGTGTCATTGTCATTGTTTCAGAAGGTCTTTGTTACATCTGTTATTCTTCTGCTCCCCCCTCCGTCAGATGAGGCCCTGAAGCTGCTGAGAAAGACCCAGAGTCAGTCCGAACTGTTCCTTGCAGTGACACACCCGGTACAAGGGGAGCTCGAAGATGCCACGGCTAGAGCGTATGCTACAATGGGTGAGAATAATAATGCGCGACGATGAGCTTTGTGGTTCATACACCCCTACTGTTTAATGTGGTAAAGATGCACTTTTACCATTAAAGCTGCAGTCGGCTGTAAAATGAGAAAGTTTGTGACCCGGCTGGTGGGCGGTACTTGTTTTTTTGGCTCGACTGTTTTCAACATGGAGGCTATGTCACAAACTTTCTCATTTGATCGGAGTTTGCGAGTTTCGACATTGCCCAGAGACTGCTCGGCTCTGATTGGTTGTTGCTTTTTTCAGACACAGTGAAATCTTGCAGATGCCATTAGGAGCACTAGGAAGACAAAGAGGAACATGATTGTTTTCACAAATTATCTGTTTCATGCACTACTATCAGGATATAGTGACCGTTTTATAAAAATATTTTTCATCATATTTTCTCAAAGTTACCGACTGCAGCTTTAATGGACTCTCTATCGATTGGTTGAGCACGTTAACGTTAACTTCCTGGAAGGATGCCACCTAAAAAGCTCTGGCTCATAGACTGTATATAAAGATGCATCAGCGTGATAAGAACTACCTATTTTGGGGAAAAAATGATTTGATGTGTACTCTGACTTTTTAGTTTTGTCCATTTCCCATCCGCTAACATGGAGGGGGCAGGATTTATGACCTATTCTGCAGCCAGCCACCAGGGGGGTGATCCAGATGTTTTATCTTCACTTTTGGGGAGCTGTCATGTCGTCCATCTTTATATATACAGTCTATGGTCTGGCTCTAAAAGCCCAGTGCACTCTGGGGATTTTATTTGGCAAGACATACTTCAACAGAATGCTCAGTCAGTTGAGTATTTCATTTTTCAACAAGATATCTGCAACTCAAACGCTCTACCAAACAGCAGAGAAAACTACTAAAGGGTTAAGGAAGAGCTGATTAACTTTTCATACCAATGTAACATTGATTGTAGTGGGTTTTTTGTTACACACACATATACAAACTGTATCAAGCAACATCATTAACTTTGTGTGACTTTCAGCAGACAAGACATTTGATTGGCCCTGACAACAATGTGGCTGTGGAAGGCTTATTTTTAGGTCATAAATAAATTATCCCCCTGACACTTTTATCAAAACTTGGTACTGTAGCAGACATTAATAGAAGAGTAGCACTAACAGCTACTGAACAAGCCCAGTGATGATTGGCCACACGCTGTGATAATCCGATAAAAAGCTTAATAGTATCATGTTTAATTTCAGATATGTAGCTAAAGCCGAGAAAACCAATAACGCAATACTCAGGGTGTCAAAATAAATCATTATGACCTTGAACATTTTTTTTTTTCTTTTCTGCTCTTCCTGTAGGTGACTGGAATAACGCTGCCTCCCATCTGGAGAGAAGTGCCGTAGCCATTTGCTCCCAGTACGGAGAAGACAGTATTGAATTGGGTCGACAACTCTTCAAATTAGCTCAGCTACACTTCAACGGGTGAGTGAGTTGTACGGGGGGAAAATTTTCAGGGCGTGCCGTTTTCAATGTCTGATGCTAAAAAGTGTATGCGCAGTGCGACTGTTCCACTCTTTTATTGTTTTGACTGACATTATTTGTAGAAATAACATATCTGTGTGTCTGTCCTCTCCTTCTCCCAGTGGTGCCAGAGGCCTGGCCCTCTCTGTCATCCCCAAGGTCAGACAACTCCTGTGCCTTCACGGTGGCCCTCTCTGTCCCGAATTACAGGAGCTGCAAGATATGGAGGACTGTCTACAAGAGTAGTCTCACATATACACAAGAGACAAAATCTTCACAATATTCTTACAGTTTTGAAGTGATTAAAATCAGTGAAAATGTGTGACTTGTGTTTTTGTATGCATTAAGACATTTATAAGCACTTGTGTGTGTATATTTTACTGTTTTAGAAGTCGACATGCGAGTCTGCACAACTCCCAAATACACGCAGTCGATTGTGGCTCTCTGACCTCTTAGTGTCAGAACGTATCCATCAATAATTCTAATTTCATGCTCCAGTGGTAGACTTGCAGTGTGAGGCAACGTATCCACCAGGTACTTACTGTGTTACTTCTCTAAATGAAACAGAAGTAAAAGTTTTCATGATTGTGGACTTTTTGCTTGAAACAAAAAAAAAACAGTAATGTTTTACACTGTAGCATATTAATCAATCTATGAAATCTGCAAATACCCACAGCTACTTTACACGTATAGGTAGCCCTTTGACCTTTAGGTGGCAGCAGTTATCCACCGACAAATTCAATTTCATGCTTCAATGGCCGGAAAGCAAAATGCAGCTCTGACTCTTGAACCTACAGTACCCACCCCATGTCCTCCAAGACCTTTACACTTTCAAATTAAAAGTCTTTATGAGTCATTCCTATTAAAGCATTAAGAGTTGTTTTTCCTCTCACAACTTATAATCAATTAGTAACGTTCTATGTAACTGGTGGATGAGGAATGAATGCTAATATGCCAAATAAACAGCAAGAAACTAAAGGGTCCGATCACTGGGAGCTCTGCTGTAGAGGTTCATTGGTTTTCAGAGATGAGTGAAAGCTCCTGCTGCTGAGCAAAGACAATAAAATCTCGATCACAGCTGGAACTCGTGAGGCATCTGCCAGTTAGACGTCAACAGTATCTGGAGGGCAGCCAATCCGACAGACGTGGGTACGTACTTGCAGAAAGTCAAGGTCAAGACAAAAAACTAAGGGGGAGAGGCAGCTGGTGAAATCAGCTGATGGAGTCGTGTATGAACTCCAAAAGGCTCCACAGGGCGGGTTCCTGCTAAATATTGCGGACATGAGGTTGCCGCAGGTTCAGGGCCCAAAAAAGTAAAGCCATTCGTGAACTGCTGGGACTAAAAGAATAAGACAATATCAGAGGGATTATTATACCACCGCGACAACGTAGTCAGGGGTATATAGCGCTCCGCGTGTCCGTCCTTCCGTTCGTTACACTTTTGTTTCCGGAGCAGAACTCATAAACTATTTAACTAAGGAACTTCAAATTTGGTAGGATGGTTGACAGTGTGGTCTAGTTGTGCCTTTTGGGGGTTAGAAGTCCAGGGTGCCCAAAATCTTCGACATTTTGGCCCAAAACTGTGATTTCTTTTCGACTTCAATTTCGTTTCCGGAGTAGAACTCAGAAAACGATTTAATTTAGGAACTTCAAATTTGGTATGGTGGTTGACAGGGTGATCTAGTTGTGCCTTTTGGGTGTTAGAAGTCCAGGCTGCCCATTAGTTAATTAGTTAATGTCCTTTAATTCCATTAGTTCCAAAAGGGCAAAACATTTTGCCCTACTTTATAGAGGTCAAGCAGTGAGCGGGAGTATGTGAGCCATGCTCACTTTTGCCTTGTTCCAACCACATTTTTATTGGTCATTCAGAAAACGGAGATTAGGGCTGCAACTAACAATCTGCACATAATTTTCTCGATTAATCGTTTGGTGTGTAAAACATCAGAAAACAGTGATACAAGCCCATCACAATATCTAAGATAATAATGTCCTGTTTTGTGCGACCATCAGTTCAACACCCCGAAATATTCAATTTACTATAATGTCCTGTAAGACAAATTTGAGAACTGGAACCATCAACTGTTTGGCATATTTTGCTTAAAAACTGACTTAAAGGATTAATTGATTATCAAAATAGTTGACAATTAATTTGATGTTGATCAACTAATCATTGCAACTCTAACTCAGATTTAGATTCTGTAGCCGCTCTGCATTTTAAATTCGAATGAACCTGATATAGTAATTCCACTCCCCGCTCAAATCCCTCTTAGAAAACCCTAAGCACGTCTACTTTTTGTAAAGTTTGTCCTCTGAGCTACTGTATATTAACCTAATGTTAACATGACCTGTCAGATAATGTCTTCTCACAGCAGGAGAGTCACTGATGCAGCTTAAAATCTGCAAATGGAGAGCCAGAGATAACATTGCTTACATGAGACACCATAGGAGATTGCTAATGTAGCTTAACATCCCCTAATGTAAAGCTAGTAATAACATAGTTGTCATAGTAATCCTAGAGATAATAAAGCTATGGTATTTAAATATTAAAACCCAGTAATATTCCTCTCTGATAAAACACTATTGATGTGAAAAACCTCTAAAGTCACACAAACTGCACATTTCTGTTTTCTGAGTTATTTCTGTTTGCTTGCTCCTCTTTTTTTTGAAGCTTCTACATCAGTCGGGAGCTCAAGGAGAAAAGGTGAGCTTATGTTCAAAAGGAAAAACACTGGCAAACTAAATAAAAGGAGCATGAGAAAGAGAAAGACAGCCAGCATGAGTACGCCTGCAGACATCTCTTTGCTGCTGCAGTATCAGATCACAGGCTTCCTTATTGGACTGTCCAGTGCCATTTGAGGCCATTTCCAGTGGCTGTGATCTCGGGCTTATCAGATGTCTTGCTATACATAATGCAATCAAAATTGGCCAGACCACAAACAAAAAGCTGTCGCGTGTGTATTCTGTAACAAAGCCTGCGTCAATATCTGTAACACAGGCCGACAGAGTTACTAACAGCTGAGTTGACCTGACTCATCTCGTCTCCTGTAAGCCGTTAGTCATCAACATTACAACCACTCCTGCATGAATTATACACACAGCTGGTAACCATAACAATGAACTCCGACCTTCAGTCTGAAGGTGTGGCTGGAACGGTAAAGTGAAAGAAAAGACCAACACACTGACTCACTGTGAAGTCCTCACATGGCACACATTTGATACCAGTGGCTCCTACGGTAAATCGCCATCTTCTACAACTTCTAATGAGAGATGATGTATGGAATTACTATTTTGTATCCTTAAATGTAATGATTACAAACTATAATAACCCAACACGTTCGCATCTCAACACGCTAGCGACACTTTGTCAGACACATGCTTAATGTTGTGAATTAAACAAAACCACTTGCTTAGGTTTAGACAACAAAACCACTTAGTTAGGTTTAGAAAAAAACAACATGGTTGGGCTTAAAATTACAACATTTGTACAGTGAAAAGTGACTTGACGTTGTGAAAACGGGACATGAACGATCAGCTGATTGTAAAGTGAGAGTGAATCGTAACGCATGGGACACAAACAGCAGTCTCCTGGATGAAAGCCTTGTGTTTCATACCTGCAAGTTTAAGGCACTTCAGCATCGGCTTCACTTCTCAGACCCGGAGGTTGCACAATGGACCTGATAAAGCTCCTCCAGACCCTCAAGAGACATTATACAACTGTTTTCACAGGTACTTTCAGGTACTCTTCATGACTAGTAAAGTGATCTTGATGAGTAAAATTGGTGGAGTGCCCCCTTGCTTGCCTGTTTTGGAGTTTAGTTTTTCAGGCATTACTGAAGAGCAGATGCCCAATTTTTAAAATCATTGCCACAATAGAGCACAAAGGTCAAGCTCTAAAACACTACATTATGGACAACCTGAAACTAAAAACCAAAAGGCAAGCAATGCGGTGGAGCTGAAACTGTTCACCTTCAAGTTCTTTGTCATATTTTTACAGCTTTAATAGTTTTCGGGTTGCCATTTGTGGTCATAATTTATTCAAATTTTAGTACTTACACATTAACAATCCAATTGACCTCCCTTTCACCGCTTATCCATCAACCTGCACTTTAAATTCTCCCATTCAGACCCCCTTTAGAGGGTCTCATGTTCAACTTCAAAAAATCCCCTCTTGCCTATACCCCCATCCAGATAGTTACATGAGCCCCTCACTTCCTCTCTCTAAGCGCTCCGACCCCCTCAAGCTCTCCAGTGTCTGCATCTGCCTTTAAGTGGATTTGTTCCTTCAGTCTGTCTCCTCGATCTTTCAGCCCATCTTTCCACAGCGGAAGACATCTGATACATGATGCAGACGATGGTAATGTGGCTGGTGCTCATGTAAAAATAAAATCCCCATCAATCTCTCACACAGGCAAGGTTATTACCGACTATTATGGAAATAGCTGACAGTAAATAATAGTCCCTCGGGACTGAATGTTAAAGTACAATGATGTGTTTTAAACAGCAATGGAAAGACTCAATTGTTCTCCAAAAATAGAAACATTCATTAGTTTTTACTTGCACTTGCAGGCTACAATGTCAACATCCAATTCATTATTACAAAGAGAGAGGGCTTAGAGGTTGAATGAGAATGACGATCTACTGTATGTGTTTGAGGGCTGGTGAAATTTCAGCTGCAGAGAGAGGGGCTTGCTAAATTTTGCAGGTGTGCATGAGAGGCGTTTACACTACTGGACAAGGTGAGGGTCAGCTGGGCGGGCAGACCCACCCAGCGGCAATCACTCTTTTAAAACAGTCTGTTCACTTTGCTGGAACAACGGTCACACACACCTATGACTAAGCAGCCCGAACCATACAAGGTTAGAGTACCAATGCCACTCCAATCAACATTCAAGGTTGGCCCTTCTTCCCCGGCTCAACAACACCAGAAACACACGCCCCGTGCAGGGTTACGGTGCTCGCCAGCGGGTTGTTTTGGAATGAGGTGTGTACGCTTGGCGTTTCGTCTTGCAATATTTGCATTTTTGCTATGCTGTGTCCGCCATTTCCATAGCTTCCTCTTGGTTTTGTGCCTTCGACCTGTGGGCAAGTGGGCAACTCCGGGGTCTGACAAGTGAAGCCAATGTTGAAGTGCCTTAAACTTGCATTCTTTCTAACAGCCAGCAGGGGGCGACTCCTCTGGTTGCAAAAGAAGTCTGATTGTATAGAAGTCTATGAGAAAATGAGCCTACTTCTCACTTGATTTATTACCTCAGTAAACATTGTAAACATGAGTTTATGGTCTCAATCGCTAGTTTCAAGTCTTCTTCAATACAGCATGATGTTCATTTAGTAAATTATGGTCCCATTTAGAGTCAAATAGACCATAAAGCAGGGGATGCTTTAGGGTGTGGCTACCTTGTGATTGACAGGTCGCTACCACGGCGTTGTCCGGTCTGGGAGTTGTCTGTGTTTTTGTCTTAGAACTTCAAACCTTTCACAGACTGTTTTCAGTTCATGAAAGTTAATTATAACCTTTTTGGTCGCCTAAAAAATGTCAGTATACTTAGCTCCGACCTCTCGTGTCACTTCTGGTTTCAAATAAGCAAATGGCGCCGGCCAAAAAACGAGATGGTGCCAATCAAAATGCCAAACTCGAGGCTATAAAACGGCATTCTACAAACCAATGGGTGACATCACAGTGACTACGTCCACTTCTTATATACAGGTTGACGCCCAGAAATGTTCCTAACACAGCAAAATAGGAAAATACAGGCAGAGGGGAGCTTACAGACATCGCCACATTTGTGGTTTTTAAATGAAATGTCTCACCAACTATTAGATGGATTACCATTAAATGTCCCCCCTCAAGATGATCTGTAATAACTTTGGTGATCCTTTAACTTTTCATATTGCGCCATCATCAGGTCAAAATTTCAATTTTTCAAATTCTTTGGTTTATGACCAAATATCTGCAAAACTAATGCCATTCCCAGCAGCCTCAGCTGTACTTTGTGTTTAGTGTAATATGCAGAAAGATGATGATCATGCTAAAGATTACACTTGCTTCGCCTCAGCATGTTAGCATTGTAATTGTGAGCTTGTTAGGATCATGTATGTGGTAAGAATGCTGACGTTTGCATTTAGCTCAAAACTCTTCGCCTTGTTTCTTTGTTTGTGAAGTTCAGTTTAACCTTCTATCAGCTGCTTCTTGTCAGTTAAATCCTCAGCCATTTCATAAGCTCGTATTTACTCGAGTGCAGTTTTTATTTAGCATCATATTAGTTTCATTGTCATCACATTATCTTCCACAATGATAGGAGATGTTGTTGACAAACTCTACGGAGGAATGCTTTCCCCCCTCCATTCCCTGACGAGTATCTGCTCTCTTGTTATGGTGTTCCCAGATATGAAAGCTGAATATTGCTGACATTATTCATCCCACTCCAGGGTATAATAACCCAGGTGACATACTACAAACCTCAAAAAGCAAATAAACAATATTGAGGAATATTGAGTCGTCCTTGGGGAAATTTATTTATTTACTTAGTTTATATTCTGTGGCGTCAGCGTTCTCTGCTGTCGCCTGGGGCACTAAATATATTAACTGAAGCACTGCAACTCTTTCTTTCTTCATTACTGCCATAAAAGTATATTCATCTGACAAACCAATGATAGTAGGAGCTATTGCGTGTTGGATAAAGCAGTAGTTTGGCTTGCGGTTCTGAAACAGGCTCACATAAAACTGTAGATCTATCTTGTCGACCAGCCACAGGGGTAAAAGCTAAGAATAGCCCCCTCTCTCTCTCTCTACTCTCCAGATAAAAATAATGACCTCCCCTTTATAATAAGCTTCACCATAATAAATGTAAGATAATCTCTTCTTCCTCCTTCTCAATCTATCCATGCCGTCTTTTCTCAGCAAATGTCCCGCTCTGTTCTCAGACATAATGGCACGATTATTTTCAGCACTGTGATGAAACATGGATGGATGATGAGGACAATGACTGCTCATGCTTCTCCTTCATCAGTTATCCCTCTCTGGAATGTAATGTGATTCTTTATTGTTCTCTGCAGGGAAATTTCCTTTTTCACTTTCTCCCTTCACAAGAAGAGCGCAGGATCAGCCGCAGAGGAGGTAGGCATATGGTGTCGTGTTCAAGGACACTTCAGCAGGGATAATACTCACTGGTCCTCCTGTTGAGAAGTGGTCAAGTCTAGTTGGAGCTAGTTTGAACTACTTTATATACAATAGTTTAGTGTAGTGGTTCCTAACCCAGGGATAGGTCAGCCTCCAAAGGATCACAAAATAAATCTGGGGGGTAATGAGATGATTAATGGTGCAGGAAAAAGAAAAAACACAGCTACACAAATGTAATATTCTGGACTTTTCTCTTATCTTTTTTTGTGAAATATTGGATAATTTAACTTCTTTGGGCTTTGAACAGTCATTTAAATAAAACCTACTCAGAAAAGTTTCTTTGGTGGAACTGCTAACAAGAAATTTGACAAGGATCCCAACCAGACTACTTTTTAGTAATGGGTCACAAGCCAGAAAGCTTGGGAATCTGTGATAATGTATTGTATTTTATATGCTTTTTTCACTTAAAATGCAAAATAACCAGTAACTACAAATAATGGTAATGGAGTAAAAAAAAATATTTCCTGTGAGAAATGTAGTGGAGTAGAAGTGTAACATTGGAGTAAATGGAAATACTCTAATAATACTAATAAGTAAAGTATCAAATACCCAAAATTGTACATAAGTACAGTACTTGAGTCAATGTACTTTGTTAAATTCCACCACAATCTGTGGCTACTAGCTTTTGCTAATTACCTTCTTTGACCACACAGTCCTGAAGATCTCACATCGCACATCTCTAAGCAGCTACAAATACATGCATTATTAAATAAATGAGAGGCGAGAGCACTAGACTCTGGGCGCTGCTCGTCCATCTCCACAGTGTCCCGCTGCCCTGGATGCAGAGCAGAACAGCGGCACTTTGCCCTGGAAAGTTCACCCTGTCTGTGGGTAGAAGTGATGAGCAGTCTAGTTGCTGATGGATGGAGGGCACTACTACTCTGACTGCCTGGTCCTGCCAAACATAAATACCCACCAAGGTTTATTGAAAGATGTTGAGTGAGTGATGTCAGGCAGGCTGGCTAGGCAACAATCAGGATGGAGGGCACTACTATTCTGACTGCCAGGCCCGGCCAAACATAAATATTGTCCAAGGTTTACTGAAAGATGTTGAGGGAGTGATGTCAGGCAGGCTGGCTAGGCCACAATCAGTATGGAAAAGTATACAAGTTTGACTCTGCTCTAAAAGAATGTTGTTCAAGTCCTTTATTTGACCTTTTTATTTACTATATTTAGCAGTGGTGGACTCAGGCTCTCTGAGAGGCAGGGGCAAAAAAAGCCCCAGCTGCACATGGTGGAGAACCAACGTACGTAGCATGTAGGGCTGTCTACATGACACTTCTAAATTGTAAGACCACCCTAGAGGGCGCTGCATCATGTTTTCTCCATTTAAGGGCACCCATTAGTGCACTGCATCTCAGTTTCTCCACTGGAAGGGCACCAGAGGCCACTCTATCGTGTTTTATTAACCATAGAGGTATCCTATAGGGCACTTTATCATGTTTTCTCTACTTAAAGGGCACCCTAGAGGGCACTTTATCATGTTTTTCTCCACTGGAAGGGCACCTAGAGGGCACTTTATCATATTTTCTCCACTGGACGGGCACCAGAGGCCACTCTATCGTGTTTTATTAACCATAGAGGTATCCAAGAGGGCACTTCATCATGTTTTCTCCACTGGAAAGTCACCCTATAGGGCACTTCATCATGTTTTTATCCACTGGAAGGGCACCTAGAGGGCACTTTATCATGTTTTCTCCAATGGAGGGGCATCCAAGAGCGCACTTTTGCTGTGTTTCTTTCAAACATTGGAGCATTGGGGCACCAAACTCCCTTCCCCCTGAGTCCACCAGGGATATTTGGATTGCCTAGTGCTGCCATTTAACAATTAGGTAATCAAAGTTTCAACATTTTGTTGTCACTTGATTATCTGATGACCTCTATGGACTCTGGAAACTCTAACTCCTGACTTAAACCAAACCCTAATCCTTACCCTGCCCTTCCTTGTCCTACAGGAGTGGGGTCAGAATTAACAGGACTGTGGCCATGTGCTAGCAAGTTGAGTTTCAGCATTGTATTATTTTACTAAAATGTGACAGAAAAAACAAAGCTATAATGTTTGTTTAAATGGGACCATCATGCTATTAAGCTCAAATGAGTGATTGACCACATTTTGTACCGAGGAGAGAAAGAAAACATACCGTGCAGTATTTATAGTGCAATTATCTAATAGACAAATGGAAGGAATTCTCCTTTTTCCAAAACATTATAACCGTAATGTTGTGCTGAAACAGGATCGCCTACCACTGGGACTGATTAACCCCTTCTAACAGGACTGGCGGGAGGCCACTGTCTTGCCCTGACTCAGGCAGCTGGTTCACTTTCCAAGGTGTCACTGATACACTTCACCCTTCAGCGGGAGTGTCTTTACTTCCATGGGGACCTCTATGTCGTCGGTCAATGACAGCCAGAAGGACAAACAGCGGTCACCTGAACATCAGATATCGACCGTTTTGTAATTTAATCTAAATAGAGACATTGCAAGCCAAGTATCCATATCATTTGTTTGTCATGTGATCGTTAGAAACTCAATGTTATTATGGACCGGGAGGAGACGTAAACTAATCCATCCGGCAACTGGAGGAGTCCTTATTGTGTAATACTAACTGGGTAAAGCAATAGGGACTTTGCAGGGTTAAAAATATACATAAAGTCATGAATATCTTTTTACATGCATATCACCTCGTATCACCCCTGATTCACTGATCATATGTACTCATATTCAAGTCCTCAGGTTTTTATTTTATTAATATTAACGTGGTAGTAGAGGAACTACAAAAAAAAACTTTTTGACCAAGACAATGCCATAATAACCCTGAGGAACTCTTGTGTGACTCATACACTTTGTAATTCAATCTAAACATCCTTTTAGAAGGTCTGTATCCACAACAATTGATTTTTACATGATCATGACAAAATCAGTGTTCATTCACTCTGAAATTTGAATCAATAAAACTATGGCTTGATCAGGTAAAGTTGAATTACCTTCATACGTAATGAATTCAAAGACCCTCATATATATTTAGAGAGGAAAATATGTGAATATGATCGCCCATGAACTATTGATTTCCAGATCATTTAACATTCAGACTCCACATCTTAAAAGTTTGAGGACTATGGATTACCAGTGAGGGACATACCGCCCATCAAGACTGTAATGTGAAAAATTATGAATTTATGCATCGCCGTGACTCTAAGGTTAGAAAACATCCTTCATCTGCAACCTTGAAAGGGGATATTAACTTTTCATTATATGCAGGCAAGTAAGGTGGTTAATGGAATATTTTATTACATATAATATTATATTATTTAAATACATTCTTTCACATAATAATATAATATTTAAAGAAAAAACTGACAAAGAAAAAGTTACGAACATAATAGCCTACATACACCTCTTTTAACTTGTTTTATGTGCCAACTTTGTCTGACTAGTAATGCTTTTATATTTTTAGATATCCCATATTGATTGTTTTTATGCCCTGTCTCTAAATAATTTATCATTTACTGTTGTTATTTTTACAGTATCTTGCATCTTGTTTTATTATTATTATCATTATTATTGTTCTTACTATATAAATGATCCTACATATGTTGTAATCCTTCTAGAGCTGCAACAATTAATTGATTAATCGATTAGTTGTCAACTATTAAATGAATCGCCAACTATTTTGAAAATCGATTAATCGTTTGAGTATTTTTTTAAGAAAAAAAAAAGTAAAAATTCTCTGATTCCAGCTTCTTAAATGTGAATATGTTCTGGTTTCTTTACTCCTCTAGGACAGTAAACTGAATATCTTTGAGTTGTGGACAAAACAAGACATTTGAGGACGTCATCTTGGGCTTTGGGAAACACTGAGCGACATTTTTCACCATTTTATGACATTTTATAGACCAAACAACTAATTGATTAATTGAAATAATAATAATCAACAGATTGACCAACAATGAAAATAATTATCCTGAAGCCCTAAATCCTTCATGTATCTCTGAAAATCTGAACATCCAACAAAGAGAATGCATTTTACTTTAATCATATGTAATGTTATGACATGCACTCAGTGATTCCTCTGATCATCTATAGTTTTCCACTCTGGCCACACAGAGTGATCAACAGCCACAGCTAACTCCTCTGATTGAGTGACTTGGCTTTGTTTGGCCAGTTGCGTCTGTCTGGCTACGGCTCACTCCATTACAAGTCTAAATGACTAATTAATGGTCCCGGGACAGGTGACACCGGCTCCTCAAGATCCATTTACACCCTCATCCCCACAGGGCTCTGCCCGGACTCCGCTGCACTTCTTCACTTCTCCCTAACCTCCATCCTCTCCTCCCTCATCCCCTCATCTCTTATTCATCCGCTGGTGGAGTACTGTTTAAGGAGCAGGTCTGCGGATAGACAGATTGAGAGACAGGTTGACCAGACAAATAGAGGCACGCACTTTATCTGGGATGGGAGGGAGAGAGAGATAGAAAGAAAGAGCGAGGTGGGGGGATGTGTTACTATCTTTATTGGTCTTTTTAACTCTGCGGTATTTTGCAGTAGTTTGTCTGGAGGGGAGATGGATAAACCCTGATCTCTACCTGCCTCTGAAGAGTTTTATGATGGGTCAGATAGACAGTATTAAACTGTGTGTGTGTGTGTGTGTGTGTGTGTGTGTGTGTGTGTGTGTGTGTGTGTGTGTGTGTAAACCACATTTTTCACAGTTGCTACAGAGTCCTTCAGCTTCTCAACCCCACACTATCAAGTGCTGGGAGAAAGATGATACGGAAGGATTTTAGATGAAACTACTGTTACCCATGAGCACCCTGGTGTACCACAGTATGTCCCCTGGCACCCATCTAACGGACAGCCACATTATAAGTGTGTGTGCCTCTAGCTCAGTAATGATCCTGCACATACAAAGCTCTTAGAGTCCCTTTCATAGCTAACAGAGTTATGTCTCTAATTCTTCGAGTCTCTAGCGAGAGGGTAAGAAAGTATCCCTTTTATTAAAGGTAGTCCTCAGCTTAAAGTCCTTTTCATGCAAAACTTAAAGGAACATTGCTAAACCGTCAAAGTTAAGAAGAAGGGCAGAATTCATTGAAGATGTAATAATGCAAGACTTTGGGAAGGAGAAAGCAGTTTGGGATAGTAGTTAAAGAGGCCGATCTGTTATGAATGCAGCATGAACAATGAGAGAAGGACAACATTACAGCCCATTCTGACTCCCAACTCGTCAAATACGGCAGCTACGGCACACAAAATCAATTTGTGTGTAATTCACGTAATTGTGAACCAGGAAGTATAAAGCGCGACAAACGACATGTAGGGAGGAGGTCAGGGTGGATGAAAAAATACTGGACTTTCGCACAGGAGACCGGAGTTTGTGTCCTGTGTGAAACTAGAAGTCAACTTTGACTCATTTGTCACGTAAGTGACGCCACTTCCGGAGTTATTTTAAGCCAAACCACAATCTTTTCCTGAACCTAATTTAGTAGTTGTGTTGCCTAAACCTAACCAAGTCAATCTTTTCCTAAACTTAACTAAGTAGCTTTCCTGCCGAAACCTAAGGAAGTTGTTTCCTGAGAAGACGCAAGTTTATTTTGAAAAGACTGCATGCATGTAACAAGCGTAAATTGACACGTGTTGCTGGACATTTGTAGGAAAATTAACAAAAAATGAGGAATAACTTTTTTTGTAAGATATCATACGAACCGTTGTATGAGAATGTGTTGCCTTTTATAACTTACGTAACTACATCGCGTACGTAACGTAGCCTACTTAATTACGTAACTAACATAGCTTACTTATTTTAACCCAAACCACAATCTTTTTTTAAACCTAACCAAGTAAATTTGTTGCCTAAACTTAGCCAAATTGTTTCCTGTGAAAACGGAAGTTTATTTTGAAAAGACTATCAGAAATTGACATGTGCAAAACTGACACTAGAAAGGTATCTAGAATGTCATAGTTTGAAGCGTAGGGCCACTGACCAAGCTATTTGAAGAGTTAGGAGTGAGAACTTGTTGTGTTTTACACCTTAAAGACAGCTTGGACTGAGTTTTATGACCACCTTACACGAACCATTGAGATCACGGGAGCGCGCTGCAACTAACTAAACTCTCCTGATTTTATTCTGACATTGGAAATATGTCTGCGACAGTGAATTTGCTTCAAAACTGCACATCATAAGCATCATTAGCACAGTTGGGCATCATATTGTGTCCAACCCCAAACAGTAGTGTAGCTCGTCGACCCCTCCCTGCTATGTTTGCTGTCAACAGCTCCAGCTAAGAGGATCGGCCTAAAATGTAAATGTACACTCAAACACCCTTTGGCAGGGGTCAACACATGTAAATGTGAGTTCTGTCAGTAAAGGTATCATTTTTATCCTACAGTATTTTCTAAAGTTGCAACTTCACACAGTATACTCTCTGTGATGTTGTACAACAGAGATGACCATGGTGCAGATAGTGTTGAGTCATGTTGGGAGATCTAACCTTACACCTACTGCACCAACTATTTTGTGCATTATGATACCCTCAAGCCTTGAAGACTGTACAGTCTTTATATACCGTAAGCATGCTCTTGTAATTAATTTGGGTCATATTGGATCCGATTTAATTATTATGAAGAAGTCATGTGTCGGTCATGTACCAGCTGGAGGGAGGATGAAGGACAGAGCAGGTTGGCTGTTAAAACAAGGTTAATGAATGACGCAGGAAGGATGAGGGAGGAAATCAAAACTTGAGAGTAGAATTTGCAGCGGACATATAATTCTACACACAGAATCACGCGACATACGGCACAGTACGTACACACATGCAAACAGCATGCAGCTGCTAATTTAGCATGTGCACCAGAGCTGTCAGAAATAACAACACACCTGAGGATATGAGGGAAACTCCACTGCCAAGGTTACTGGCAACTGGTCACAAGTTTACACACACGCACACACTGTAGTCAGGAGGTAGGGATGGGCAGCCTTGAGTAAATCAATTACAAGGTTCAGTATCAAGTTGAAGGTCATGAGGAGGGCACCATAACAATATCCCAGCAACGGCCTGTGAATAGCAGCCACCACTAAATCAGCTGCTCTCTGCACCGGCAGATAGAGCGGACACTTGTGGAGCAGGCGATGGGGTCCTGAGAGGAGAAGAGGAGGACCGAGCAGATGTCCTTGTTTGTTTGGAAAGAAGAAATACTATCCCATATGCCGTAATAGGCAAACCAACCTGACATTAATATGGCCCTCTGTGCTTATCAGGAGCACCAGCAGGAAGGCCATACTCCATCACTCTCTATCTCTTTCTGTCCAGTTGCCTCTCCGTCTCAGTTTCTTGTTCTCTCCCTCTCACAGTGTCTATATTTACATCCCCACCGTAGCCGTTTCTGTCCACCCGTTCCGGATTTAGTGCTCTTGAGCATGACAGCGAACTGCAATCAGCTTAAGACTCCCCAGTGCCATTGCTCCGGTTAAATACAAACAAACACTATAGACCTACATGTCTTCTATGGTTCCTATTGTCCTTTGAATGAAAAGTTTGTCATTTTGAGAAATGTTCTTGCTGAGAGTTAGATTAGAAGATCGATATCACTCTCAAATCTGATTATATTCCTTTATGATATAAGTAGCGTCATTGAGTCAGTTGTGATTCTGCACTCTACAATACTGTATATACACTATAGAGCCAAAAGAATGGGGATAGTCGTGTCCACATAATTGTGTAGTTTTGGTCAGGGGTTGTTTTTCATGGTCTGGGCCCTTTAGTTCCAACCATAGACTGTATATTTAGATGGATGACGCGTCTCGCATTCCTCCCACTGTACAAAACTGAAACCAGAATATCCCGGATACAGGAGCTGCCGTCTTGGGATTTTGACGTCATTTGGAGCCAGAGTCTGCGCTGTAGTGATCAGAGGGGCGTAGCCGTTGTTTCAAGGTCCTGCCCACACACCTGCCCAAGCCAAACACAAGCCGAACACGGCCACAGCTTGTTAGCATGAGCCACCTAGCTGCTACGTTAACACCACGGTAGCTGTTTGGCTAGAAAGACACAACAACTAATCATGATACCTCTATAACTACATTTATGATCAAATTGACACATGTTATATTACATAGACTCGTGACAGTTATGGAGAGTTAAAGTTACATCTCCTCTCTCGTACAATTCCCGAGCCTCCGACTGCTTCACTCAGAGCAGCTGTCAATCACAGCTGTCAATCATGACGTCCCAACTCCTTTTTATAGCATCAAATAACTAATTAAAACCAAACTTATCAGAAAAATGAACACTTGAACATAAATCATTGTGATAAAAAGTACCTAAAATGACAAAAAAAATCTTTGGGAAACATTTATTTGACGTGTACTTTGACTTTTTAGTTTGGCCCATGTCCCATCTGCTAACATGGAGGAGGCAGGCTTTATGACCTATGCTGTAGCCAGCCACCAGGGGGCGATCCAGATGTTTTGCTTCACTTTTGGGGAGCTGTCATGCCGTCCATCTTTATATACAGTCTATGGTTCCAATTAAGAGAAATGTTACAGCATTTACTGGTGTTTTAGACAACAGTGTGCTTTCAACTTTGTGACAGCACTTTGGGGAAAGTCTGTTTGTGTTTCAACATGAAAATGCACAAACCCCAGTCCATAAAAAAATGGGTTTCCCCAGTTTGGCATGGAGGAACTTGATTGTCCTGCATAGAGCCGTGACCTCAACCTCATCCAACACTTTTGGGATGAATTGAATGGACAGCCTGAAGCCAGAAGAGAGGAGGTTGGTATAGCAATAGAGGAATGCCTATAGTTTTAGAACGAGATGTTAAACAAACACATATGGGTGTCATGTTTGGGGTGTCACCACACTTTCAGCTACATAGAATACCTGTGAATACAGCTGGCTCTGTGATACTGGCACATAGGTTTAATATATAGTGTTGTGGGCCTAAATCATTGAGATAAACACATGTTCAACAAATATTTTTTTCCTAAATAAGCCAGTTACTATTATACATTGTACATTTTCCTTCAGAGATCTGTCGTCATAAGCCTGTAGAAAACTGAAAAGGCTGGCACTTAAACTCAAGGCAGATTGCAGATACACATTTTGCTTTATCAGGACAGAACAGACACATGCCTGCATGGTTTGATGCTCTTTGTCTAGGCGCTCAATAAACACACATGCAGAGAGAAAGAGTGGAAAAGAAGAATAGTCCTACAGATGTGCTCATTGTCATCGTGACTAGAGGTCCGTAGATGCTTTCTGTTACTCTGCATCTGCTCCAATTAAGTAAACCCCAAATGGTTTGATTTGAACTTGGCTTGTTAAAGCTGAAGTAGGCGAGATTGGAGCAAATATGATTAAAAAAGGTTATTTTTATAACACGGTCGCTAGATCGTGACAGTAGTACATGAAACAGGTAACCTGAAAAAAAAGCATGTGCTTCTGTCTCCTCCAGTGCTCCTAACGGCATCTGCAAGATTTCACAGACTGGAAGAAAACAAGCAGTCAGAGCTGATCTGAGATCTGCTGTCTATGACAGCCGGCTGTCAATCACTCGCGAACTCCAACCAAGTGGTCAAACTAGGCAGCGCTGATCAAATATGAATCAGTATTATGTTACGTTAATGCCCATTTCCTCGCCTCAAATGTTTTCAGAATCATCTTGTAGTGCACGGTTTAGCTGTAAAATGAGAACGTTTGTAACGCCGACGCCATTGTGAAATCTGGTGAAGGAACGTCAAGTTCCGGTCAGATGACCGGAGCACAGCCAATAGGAACGCTCTCTCAATGAAATGACCTGTGATTGGTCAAAGTCTCCCTTCACGGGCTAGATTTTCTAAAGCCTGAAAACAGAGCCATGATGAGGTGCAGAA